>NC_134359.1:81977518-82277518 GCF_048569485.1 Anomaloglossus baeobatrachus | reverse complement strand
AGCACTCTGCCCTCAATTGGATGCATTTTATACCACAGTCACGGTATTGGCATGGGCTATCTACTAGTAAGAATTAAATGTGTAAGCAATGGAAGTTCCCATATTTAGGATCCACACCAAACCCATCAGGTAGATAATAAGTGGCCAATTTACTATCTATTTGCTGCTAACCTACATGACCATCTATGATCAGACATAATTACTACCCTTGTATTTCGGTTTGATTTATTGCAGAAGCCATTAGTCCTAAAATTAATAACTAATTTATACAAATAATTAAGTATTACATATTATAAAAAAATGAGAAGACAAATCATTCAGTTTTGAACTCTTTATTAAATACAGTCTCTACCTATACCTAAAGCCATTGATCCAGAAGAAGGCAAAAAACCTGGACACATTCAGCCAATTTGTGCCACAGGGAAAAAATTCCTTCTCGACCCCAAGAAAAGGCGATCAGTTCAAGAACCCTGGACCAAGGCTATACTACAACTAACTGAGCTATAGGACAGTTATATCATATAAGAACCCTTATGTGGAATTCATAAACTGGCCAACAGAAGAACTGGAATTAGGCCGGTGGTAGTATGGTACTTGTTTAGGCCTGTTGTTTGAAGACCAGAAATAGCCTTCGCTATTGCCCCAGACTAGGACAGATTTTGTATTTATTACCTTTCAGAGCATCGCATCCCTGAAGAATGAAATCATTAGGGATGATCGAATACCACAAATATCCGACTTCGAGAATATCCGACCAATAGGTCACTGCTATGTGAATATTCGATGCGCAATGTAAGTCTATGGGAAGCCCAAACAATTGTTATTCGGGTTATCCATAGACTTACATTGCATATCAAATATTCGCAAATAGTCAAATAGCGGCAACCTGTTTGCAAATTTTCGCAAAGTCAGATATTTGTGGTATTTGATCATCCCTAGAAATCATCCTTAGTGACTAAGTGAGTAAATTAAACGAAAAAAGTGCACGTTTGTTATGATGCTCAAGATGGGGACCAGAATGTGGACTAATAATAAAATAAGGAACATGATAGGAGACATATCTACAACACATACATTATTCTTATCTATCTAATATGATGACAACAGCTCTCCAGACCCGCAACCCACCACAAGGACCACTCCTGTCTAATCCCTGAAGAATGAAATCATCCTCAGTAACAATGTGAGGGGGCTAAGCGCCTCATTTGATCTCAGAGTATAGACTCCCGGGAAAGAGTGCTGCTCAAACTGTTGGGGTGCAGATGTGAGACCCTATACCAGAGATGATGTCCTCCACCCAACTTTCAAAAAGCTGTAAGGGTCGTCAGTAGAGATGGGTAGTCGAGCTGGGCTATCAGACGGTCACCTCTGTAGCTGTAGTGTCATTTTTCGTATGGTCCCGATGTGTAAATTAAAAAAAGTACACGTTTGTTATAATGTACAAGATGGGGACCATAATGTGGACAAAATAACAAAATAGCGAACATGATAGGGGACATTTCTACAATACATACATTATTCTTATCTATATAATAGGATGACAACAGCTCTCCAGACCTGCATTCCACCACAAAGACCACTCCATCCCTGAAGAATGAAATCATCCTAAGTGACGAAGTGAGGGAATTCGTGCCAACCTGTGGTCTCAAGGCATTGTCTCTTATAAGAGTCCTGCTCAAGGTGATGGGGTGCAACTGTGGGACCCTATACCAGAGATGATGTCCTCCACCTAACTTTCAAAAAGCTGTAAGGGTCTACAGTAGAGATGGGTAGTCGAGCTGGGCTATCAGACGGTCACCTCTGTAGCTGTAGTGTCATTATTCGTATGGTCTTAATGTGTATATTAAAAAAAAGTGCACCTTTGTTATAATGTACAAGATGGGGACCATAATGTGGACAAAATAACAAAATAGGGAACATGATAGGGGACATTTCTACAATACATACATTATTCTTATCTATATAATAGGATGACAACAGCTCTCCAGACCTGCATCCCACCACAAAGACCACTCCAGCCCTGAAGAATGAAATCATCCTTAGTGACGAAGTGAGGGACTTCGTGCCAACCTGTGGTCTCAAGGCATTGTCTCTTATAAGAGTCCTGCTCAAGGTGATGGGGTGCAACTGTGGGACCCTATACCAGAGATGATGTCCTCCACCCAACTTTCAAAAAGCTGTAAGGGTCTTCAGTAGAGATGGGTAGTCGAGCTGGGCTATCAGACGGTCACCTCTGTTGCTGTAGTGTCATTATTCGTATGGTCCCAATGTGTACATTAAAAAAAAGTGCACCTTTGTTATAATGTTCAAGATGGGGACCATAATGTGGAAAAAAAAACAAAATAGGGAACATGATAGGGGACATTTCTACAATACATACATTATTCTTATCTATATAATAGGATGACAACAGCTCTCCAGACCTGCATCCCACCACAAAGACCACTCCAGCCCTGAAGAATGAAATCATCCTTAGTGACGAAGTGAGGGACTTCGTGCCAACCTGTGGTCTCAAGGCATTGTCTCTTATAAGAGTCCTGCTCAAGGTGATGGGGTGCAACTGTGGGACCCTATACCAGAGATGATGTCCTACACCCAACTTTCAAAAGCTGTAAGGGTCTTCAGTAGAGATGGGTAGTCGAGCTGGGCTATCAGACGGTCACCTCTGTAGCTGTAGTGTCATTATTCGCATGGTCTTAATGTGTATATTAAAAAAAAGTGCACCTTTGTTATAATGTACAAGATGGGGACCATAATGTGGACAAAATAACAAAATAGGGAACATGATAGGGGACATTTCTACAATACGTACATTATTCTTATCTATATAATAGGATGACAACAGCTCTCCAGACCTGCATCCCACCACAAAGACCACTCCAGCCCTGAAGAATGAAATCATCCTTAGTGACGAAGTGAGGGACTTCGTGCCAACCTGTGGTCTCAAGGCATTGTCTCTTATAAGAGTCCTGCTTAAGGTGATGGGGTGCAACTGTGGGACCCTATACCAGAGATGATGTCCTCCACCTAACTTTCAAAAAGCTGTAAGGGTCTTCAGTAGAGATGGGTAGTCGAGCTGGGCTATCAGACGGTCACCTCTGTAGCTGTAGTGTCATTATTCGTATGGTCTCAATGTGTATATTAAAAAAAAGTGCACCTTTGTTATAATGTACAAGATGGGGACCATAATGTGGACAAAAAAAACAAAATAGGGAACATGATAGGGGACATTTCTACAATACATACATTATTCTTATCTATATAATAGGATGACAACAGCTCTCCAGACCTGCATCCCACCACAAAGACCATCCCAGCCCTGAAGAATGAAATTATCCTTAGTAACGAAGTGAGGGACTTCGTGCCAACCTGTGGTCTCAAGGCATTGACTCTTATAAGAGTCCTGCTCAAGGTGATGGGGTGCAACTGTGGGACCCTATACCAGAGATGATGTCCTCCACCCAACTTTCAAAAAGCTGTAAGGGTCTTCAGTAGAGATGGGTAGTCGAGCTGGGCTATCAGACGGTCACCTCTGTAGCTGTAGTGTCATTATTCGTATGGTCCCAATGTGTATATTAAAAAAAAGTGCACATTTGTTATAATGTACAAGATGGGGACCATAATGTGGACAAAAAAAACAAAATAGGGAACATGATAGGGGACATTTCTACAATACATACATTATTCTTATCTATATAATAGGATGACAACAGCTCTCCAGACCTGCATCCCACCACAAAGACCATCCCAGCCCTGAAGAATGAAATTATCCTTAGTGATGAAGTGAGGGACTTCGTGCCAACCTGTGATCTCAGGGCATTGTCTCTTATAAGAGTCCTGCTAAAGGTGATGGGGTGCAACTGTGGGACCCTATACCAGAGATGATGTCCTCCACCCAACTTTCAAAAAGCTGTAAGGGTCTTCAGTAGAGATGGGTAGTCGAGCTGGGCTATCAGACGGTCACCTCTGTAGCTGTAGTGTCATTATTCGTATGGTCCCAATGTGTATATTAAAAAAAAGTGCACCTTTGTTATAATGTACAAGATGGGGACCATAATGTGGACAAAAAAAACAAAATAGGGAACATGATAGGGGACATTTCTACAATACATACATTATTCTTATCTATATAATAGGATGAC
Organism: Anomaloglossus baeobatrachus; assembly: GCF_048569485.1. Taxonomy (NCBI): domain Eukaryota; kingdom Metazoa; phylum Chordata; class Amphibia; order Anura; family Aromobatidae; genus Anomaloglossus; species Anomaloglossus baeobatrachus. The sequence continues at coordinate 82,273,376 of NC_134359.1, read as the reverse complement.
AACAGCTCTCCAGACCTGCATCCCACCACAAAGACCACTCCAGCCCTGAAAAATGAAATCATCCTTAGTGACGAAGTGAGGGACTTCGTGCCAACCTGTGGTCTCAAGGCATTGTCTCTTATAAGAGTCCTGCTCAAGGTGATGGGGTGCAACTGTGGGACCCTATACCAGAGATAATGTCCTCCACCTAACTTTCAAAAAGCTGTAAGGTTTTTCAGTAGAGATGGGTAGTCGAGCTGGGCTATCAGACGGTCACCTCTGTAGCTGTAGTGTCATTATTCGTATGGTCCCAATGTGTATATTAAAAAAAAGTGCACCTTTGTTATAATGTACAAGATGGGGACCATAATGTGGACAAAAAAAACAAAATAGGGAACATGATAGGGGACATTTCTACAATACATACATTATTCTTATCTATATAATAGGATGACAACAGCTCTCCAGACCTGCATCCCACCACAAAGACCACTCCAGCACTGAAGAATAAAATCATCCTTGGTGACGAAGTGAGAGACTTCGTGCCAACCTGTGGTCTCAGGGCATTGTCTCTTATAAGAGTCCTGCTAAAGGTGATGGGGTGCAACTGTGGGACCCTATACCAGAGATGATGTCCTCCACCCAACTTTCAAAAAGCTGTAAGGGTCTTCAGTAGAGATGGGTAGTCGAGCTGGGCTATCAGACGGTCACCTCTGTAGCTGTAGTGTCATTATTCGTATGGTCCCAATGTGTATATTAAAAAAAAGTGCACCTTTGTTATAATGTACAAGATGGGGACCATAATGTGGACAAAAAAAACAAAATAGGGAACATGATAGGGGACATTTCTACAATACATACATTATTCTTATCTATATAATAGGATGACAACAGCTCTCCAGACCTGCATCCCACCACAAAGACCATCCCAGCCCTGAAGAATGAAATTATCCTTAGTAACGAAGTGAGGGACTTCGTGCCAACCTGTGGTCTCAAGGCATTGACTCTTATAAGAGTCCTGCTCAAGGTGATGGGGTGCAACTGTGGGACCCTATACCAGAGATGATGTCCTCCACCCAACTTTCAAAAAGCTGTAAGGGTCTTCAGTAGAGATGGGTAGTCGAGCTGGGCTATCAGACGGTCACCTCTGTAGCTGTAGTGTCATTATTCGTATGGTCCCAATGTGTATATTAAAAAAAGGTGCACCTTTGTTGTTATGGTTGCTGCGAGCACTGGAGACTATGTCCAGATTTCTTGCTACTGCACATGTGCGAGCGCTGGAGACTAAGTCCAGATTTCTTGCTACTGCACATGTGCGAGCGCTGGAGACTAAGTCCAGATTTCTTGCTACTGCACATGTGCGAGCGCTGGAGACTAAGTCCTATCTTGGAGCCATTGCACATGTGCGGGTGACATCATCGCTGACACGAGGTCACATGTCTCTGACACCTTCTATGCCGATTGGTCGCTGGTCATGTGCTTGTGACGCCTTGCTCGGTGATAGGCCAGCATGACGTTACTCTTGTCGTTCTGGCAGCCGATTGGTTCTGGTGTCCTCCATCTTGGATGAGGCACAGAGTCTATATAAGACCCTGACACACGCCGCATGGCGCTCAGTCCTCTTGGTTCATGCATGAGGGTAGACGCCCTGTGCACGTTCCTCTAGGCATTCCTCTGTCTATGCAAGGTGAGCGCTACCGGCAGGGTAGCGTTCTTATACCTTACAGCTTCGGCTGCGGTCCGTATCCTTACCTCTTAGGGGAGCGGACATAGGCAGGTGCCTCAGGCACATGGTCTGGCTGGGCCTTGTGATTCGACTCGTAGGTGGACGTTGCCGCTAGGGTAACGTTCCTTATACTGCGTCTGGCAGTTGTTCGTATCCTCGCACACTAGGGGAGCGAACAGAGGTAGGAGCTTTGTGCGGCTTACGCTGCTGTTCGTCTCTTTTGCACCACTAGAAGAGCGGACCTAGGCAGGTGCCATATCTAGTGGTTCGTGTCCTCGCACACTAGTGGAGCGAACGCAGGTAGGAGCTTTGTGCGGCTTACGCTGCTGTTCGTCTCTTTTGCACCACTAGAAGAGCGGACCTAGGTAGGTGCCATTTCGCACACATTGCCTTTGTCTCTGTGATTATTAACAGAGATCATTCCACACACCCTCCAAGTAAGGGAGGAATTGCTTTACTTACTTATTATATCCTTCTATGAGTTAACAGAGGTATTGCACTCTGCCATAGTCTGCAGCAGAGTCTTTGCACGGTGGACCCTGACTGTCTGATACTCCTTTAAGTTATTATCAGACAGCCCCCCGTAACATTAGGACTGAGCCAAGGGTCTGGCAGTTATGGCAGAATATCAGCAGTTACACCGTTACATACAAGTACTTGAGTCACGGCTCAAGAGTATAGAGGATAAACCTCAGACCATGGTGACATCTGCACATGATCCTCGACTTGCTCTGCCAAACAGATATTCTAGCGATGCCAGATCATGTCGTGGTTTCATTAGTCAGTGTCAGATACACCTAGAGGTCAACTCTTCTCGCTTCTCTACGGAGAGGTCCAGAGTAGGCTTTATCATCTCCTTACTTCAGGACAAAGCCTTAGAATGGGCGACTCCCCTATGGGAGCGCTCTGATGTGGTTACTCTGAGACATCAAGACTTTCTTGATGCTCTTAAGGCGGTATTCATGGGTCCGCAGGTTACCCATGATGCGGCCCTGAGACTGTTAGATCTATCTCAGGGTTCGTTATCCACTAGTTCTTATGCCATTGCTTTTAGAACCCTGGTGGCAGAACTAGATTGGCCAGAGAAGGTGTTGATTCCTATCTTCTGGAGAGGGTTGGCAGGCTATGTCAAGGATGCTCTTGCTACTCGTGAGGTCCCTGCTTCTCTGGAGGACTTGATCACAGTAGCAACGAGGATCGATGTACGCCATAAGGAACGTAGACTCGAGGTCTCTTCCTCACGCCCTAAGCATCGGGCTATTCCAGTTGTTGAGGGTCCACTACCATCTTCCTCAGCATCTGAAACATCTCCCACTCCTATGGAGTGAGGTCATACGTCTTCCAGACTACGCAAGTCTGGTCCTCCTATATGTTACGTATGTCGTCAGGCTGGGCACTATGCCAACAAGTGTCCTAGTCGTCAGGGAAACTCCCTGGTCTAGTAACCATTAGAGGGGGGTTACTAGAGACGTCTTCTGCACCCTCTAAGTGTTGTATCCCAGGTCAGCTCTCGTTATCTGAGAATACATGGCCTATTATGGCTTTTGTGGATTCCGGAGCTGACGGGACTTTTGTGTCCTCAGGATTTGTAAAGGGACACAATATTCCCTCTATCATGTTAGAGGCGCCTATTCCTGTCCGTGTTGTTAATGGAACTATGTTGTCTGACTCCATTACATTGAGGACAGTTCCCTTGCGCCTTTCCCTGTCTCAGGGTCACATAGAGGAGATTTCTTTTCTTGTTTTGCCTGAGGGTATAGACGACATCCTTCTGGGTCTCCCATGGCTTCGGACTCATGCTCCTCACATTGACTGGGAGTCTGACAGCATTATTAGTTGGGGTTCGAAATGTCAGTCCCGATGTCTTCCCTTACCACCTAAGGTCATTGCGGTTGCATCTACTGATCTCTCTCCCATACCTACACCCTATCTGGATTTCGCTGACGTGTTCTCCAAACAGGGTGCTGAGGTTCTTCCACCCCATAGGCCGTATGACTGTGCCATAGACCTTATCCCAGGTTCGGTTCCACCTAAAGGCAGGGTTTACCCCCTGTCGATACCTGAGTCGGAGGCCATGTCGACCTATATAAGAGAGAGTTTAGAGAAGGGGTTCATTCGTAAGTCTGTCTCTCCCGCGGGAGCTGGGTTTTTCTTTGTTCGGAAGAAAGAGGGTGATTTGCGTCCCTGCATAGATTACAGGGGTCTCAACGCAATCACAATAAAGAACAAATACCCATTACCTTTAATTTCGGAGCTCTTTGACAGACTGAGAGGAGCTCAAGTTTTTACGAAGTTGGATCTGCGGGGTGCGTATAACTTGGTACGAATTCGAAAGGGTGACGAATGGAAGACCGCTTTTAACACCCGAGACGGTCACTATGAATACCTCGTCATGCCTTTTGGGTTATGTAATGCACCCGCAGTATTTCAGGACTTCGTAAACGATGTGTTCAGGGATTTACTGTTATCCTCAGTAGTGGTGTATCTGGACGACATCCTGATTTTTTCTCCTGATCTGGAGACTCATCGTCAGGATGTCGTTCGTGTCCTTTCCCGTTTAAGGGAGCACTCATTGTTTGCTAAACTCGAGAAATGTGTATTCGAGCAGTCCTCATTGCCTTTTTTGGGTTACATTATCTCACAAGAGGGCCTGGCTATGGATCCTGCGAAGCTCTCTGCTGTCCTGCAATGGTCCGAACCTCATTCCTTGAAGGCGGTGCAACGCTTCTTAGGATTCATAAATTATTACAGGCAGTTCATACCCCATTTTTCTACTTTGGTGGCCCCTTTGGTGGCCTTGACTAAGAAAGGTGCTAATCCCAAAGCCTGGTCTACTGAGACATCTCAGGCTTTTGAGGCAGTAAAAAGACACTTTTCAACTGCTCCCGTTCTTCAAAGACCCGATGAGAGTAAGCCCTTCCTCTTAGAGGTTGATGCCTCTTCAGTGGGTGCTGGTGCGGTCTTGTATCAAAAGAACGGTGCAGGTAGAAAAAGGCCGTGTTTCTTCTTTGCTAAAACCTTTTCACCGGCAGAGAGAAACTATACCATTGGGGATAGGGAACTGCTCGCCTTGAGATTAGCCTTGGAGGAGTGGCGTCACTTGCTGGAAGGAGTGAAACATCCTTTCCAGGTCTATACAGACCATAAGAATCTGACGTACTTACAAACCGCTCAGCGTCTGAATCCTCGGCAAGCCCGCTGGTCCTTGTTTTTCTCCCGCTTTCACTTCTCCATCAACTATCTGTCTGGGAGTAAGAATAACAAGGCAGACGCCCTGTCTCGCTCTATGCTTTCTACCCAGGAAGAGATTGACGAACCTCGTCTTATCCTTCCCTCCAGGGTTTTTCATACGCTCTCGCCTGTGACGTTAGACCAAATCCCACCGGGCAAGACCTTTGTTCCGCCTGATCGACAGAATGATATACTGTCATGGGCCCACACCTCAAAGGTGGGTGGGCATTTTGGTATTAGACGGACACGAGAGTTACTGGAGAGGTGGTATTGGTGGCCACACTTAGCCAGCCACGTCAAGAGATATGTCGGTTCCTGCTACTCGTGTGCTCGCAACCGTCCATTACGGCAGAGACCGGCTGGGCTCTTGCATCCTTTACCAGTGCCAGATAGACCATGGGATGTGGTAGGCATGGACTTTGTGGGTGATCTTCCATGTTCACAGGGACATAGATTTGTGTGGGTCATTACGGACCATTTCTCCCGGATGGTTCATCTCGTACCGTTATCGAGAATCCCATCTTCCAGGGTACTAGCCAAACTATTCCTCAAGCATGTCTTTAGGCTTCACGGGATGCCAGATCGTATCATTTGTGATAGAGGCCCGCAATTTGCTTCCCGTTTCTGGCGAGATCTTTGTAGCCTTCTGCAAATTGAGTTGAATCTATCTTCGGCATACCATCCGGAGACCAATGGTTTGGTTGAGCGTACCAATCAATCCATGATTATATACCTTCGACACTTTGTTGCTGAGAACCACGATAACTGGTCCTCCCTCCTACCCTGGGCAGAATTTGCCCTTAACAATTCGCTGGCTGAGGCCACTGGGCAGACACCGTTCGTACTCAATAATGGGCAACACCCTAGGGTACCGGTACCGTTTCCCGCTGCTGCACCTCCTCCTCTTGTGGCCGACTGGGCAACTAATGCCAGAGAGGTTTGGGATCGGACTCAAGAGTCAATCCAAGCAGCTAAGGACCGTATGAAGACGGTGTCCGATCGGTTTCGTCGCCCGGCTCCTGTCTTTTCTCCAGGGGACTTTGTGTGGCTCTCTGCAAAAAACGTGAAACTTAGAGTGAGCTCTGTCAAATTTGCTCCTCGCTTCCTGGGTCCTTATGAGGTTCTTCGACAGGTAAATCCTGTAGTCTACCAATTGAAGTTACCCGTCCATCTTAGGATCCATGACAAATTCCATGTTTCACTGCTAAAGCCGGCAATTTTACCTCACGCTCGTGAAGTGCACTCTCCTGCTTCTGATTCCTCTCGCTCTAGCTATGAGGTACGAGCCATAGTTGGTTCTAAGATGGTTAGAGGGCGCAGGTTCTTCTTGATAGATTGGGAGGGCTACGGCCCGGAACATCGCTCTTGGGAGCCTGAGGAGGCTGTCCATGCTCCCGACTTAGTTGCTGATTACCTGCGTCGCCGGGAGGGGGGCCCTTGAGGGGGAGGTACTGTTACGGTTGCTGCGAGCACTGGAGACTATGTCCAGATTTCTTGCTACTGCACATGTGCGAGCGCTGGAGACTAAGTCCAGATTTCTTGCTACTGCACATGTGCGAGCGCTGGAGACTAAGTCCAGATTTCTTGCTACTGCACATGTGCGAGCGCTGGAGACTAAGTCCTATCTTGGAGCCATTGCACATGTGCGGGTGACATCATCGCTGACACGAGGTCACATGTCTCTGACACCTTCTATGCCGATTGGTCGCTGGTCATGTGCTTGTGACGCCTTGCTCGGTGATAGGCCAGCATGACGTTACTCTTGTCGTTCTGGCAGTCGATTGGTTCTGGTGTCCTCCATCTTGGATGAGGCACAGAGTCTATATAAGACCCTGACACACGCCGCATGGCGCTCAGTCCTCTTGGTTCATGCATGAGGGTAGACGCCCTGTGCACGTTCCTCTAGGCATTCCTCTGTCTATGCAAGGTGAGCGCTACCGGCAGGGTAGCGTTCTTATACCTTACAGCTTCGGCTGCGGTCCGTATCCTTACCTCTTAGGGGAGCGGACATAGGCAGGTGCCTGAGGCACATGGTCTGGCTGGGCCTTGTGATTCGACTCGTAGGTGGACGTTGCCGCTAGGGTAACGTTCCTTATACTGCGTCTGGCAGTTGTTCGTATCCTCGCACACTAGGGGAGCGAACAGAGGTAGGAGCTTTGTGCGGCTTACGCTGCTGTTCGTCTCTTTTGCACCACTAGAAGAGCGGACCTAGGCAGGTGCCATATCTAGTGGTTCGTGTCCTCGCACACTAGTGGAGCGAACGCAGGTAGGAGCTTTGTGCGGCTTACGCTGCTGTTCGTCTCTTTTGCACCACTAGAAGAGCGGACCTAGGTAGGTGCCATTTCGCACACATTGCCTTTGTCTCTGTGATTATTAACAGAGATCATTCCACACACCCTCCAAGTAAGGGAGGAATTGCTTTACTTACTTATTATATCCTTCTATGAGTTAACAGAGGTATTGCACTCTGCCATAGTCTGCAGCAGAGTCTTTGCACGGTGGACCCTGACTGTCTGATACTCCTTTAAGTTATTATCAGACAGCCCCCCGTAACATTTGTTATAATGTACAAGATGGGGACCATAATGTGGACAAAAAAAACAAAATAGGGAACATGATAGGGGACATTTCTACAATACATACATTATTCTTATCTATATAATAGGATGACAACAGCTCTCCAGACCTGCATCCCACCACAAAGACCACTCCAGCCCTGAAGAATGAAATTATCCTTAGTGACGAAGTGAGAGACTTCGTGCCAACCTGTGGTCTCAAGGCATTGTCTCTTATAAGAGTCCTGCTCAAGGTGATGGGGTGCAACTGTGGGACCCTATACCAGAGATGATGTCCTACACCCAACTTTCAAAAGCTGTAAGGGTCTTCAGTAGAGATAGGTAGTCGAGCTGGGCTATCAGACGGTCACCTCTGCAGCTGTAGTGTCATTATTTGTATGGTCTTAATGTGTATATTAAAAAAAAGTGCACCTTTGTTATAATGTACATGATGGGGACCATAATGTGGACAAAATAACAAAATAGGGAACATGATAGGGGACATTTCTACAATACATACATTATTCTTATCTATATAATAGGATGACAACAGCTCTCCAGACCTGCATCCCACCACAAAGACCATCCCAGCCCTGAAGAATGAAATTATCCTTAGTAACGAAGTGAGGGACTTCGTGCCAACCTGTGGTCTCAAGGCATTGACTCTTATAAGAGTCCTGCTCAAGGTGATGGGGTGCAACTGTTGGACCCTATACCAGAGATGATGTCCTCCACCCAACTTTCAAAAAGCTGTAAGGGTCTTCAGTAGAGATGGGTAGTCGAGCTGGGCTATCAGACGGTCACCTCTGTAGCTGTAGTGTCATTATTCGTATGGTCCCAATGTGTATATTAAAAAAAAGTGCACCTTTGTTATAATGTACAAGATGGGGACCATAATGTGGACAAAAAAAACAAAATAGGGAACATGATAGGGGACATTTCTACAATACATACATTATTCTTATTTATATAATAGGATGACAACAGCTCTCCAGACCTGCATCCCACCACAAAGACCATCCCAGCCCTGAAGAATGAAATTATCCTTAGTAACGAAGTGAGGGACTTCGTGCCAACCTGTGGTCTCAAGGCATTGACTCTTATAAGAGTCCTGCTCAAGGTGATGGGGTGCAACTGTGGGACCCTATACCAGAGATGATGTCCTCCACACAACTTTCAAAAAGCTGTAAGGGTCTTCAGTAGAGATGGGTAGTCGAGCTGGGCTATCAGACGGTCACCTCTGTAGCTGTAGTGTCATTATTCGTATGGTCCCAATGTGTATATTAAAAAAAAGTGCACCTTTGTTATAATGTACAAGATGGGGACCATAATGTGGACAAAAAAAACAAAATAGGGAACATGATAGGGGACATTTCTACAATACATACATTATTCTTATCTATATAATAGGATGACAACAGCTCTCCAGACCTGCATCCCACCACAAAGACCATCCCAGCCCTGAAGAATGAAATTATCCTTAGTAACGAAGTGAGGGACTTCGTGGCAACCTGTGGTCTCAAGGCATTGACTCTTATAAGAGTCCTGCTCAAGGTGATGGGGTGCAACTGTGGGACCCTATACCAGAGATGATGTCCTCCACCCAACTTTCAAAAAGCTGTAAGGGTCTTCAGTAGAGATGGGTAGTCGAGCTGGGCTATCAGACGGTCACCTCTGTAGCTGAAGTGTCATTATTCGTATGGTCCCAATGTGTATATTAAAAAAAAGTGCACCTTTGTTATAATGTACAAGATGGGGACCATAATGTGGACAAAAACAACAAAATAGGGAACATGATAGGGGACATTTCTACAATACATACATTATTCTTATTTATATAATAGGATGACAACAGCTCTCCAGACCTGCATCCCACCACAAAGACCATCCCAGCCCTGAAGAATGAAATTATCCTTAGTAACGAAGTGAGGGACTTCGTGCCAACCTGTGGTCTCAAGGCATTGACTCTTATAAGAGTCCTGCTCAAGGTGATGGGGTGCAACTGTGGGACCCTATACCAGAGATGATGTCCTCCACACAACTTTCAAAAAGCTGTAAGGGTCTTCAGTAGAGATGGGTAGTCGAGCTGGGCTATCAGACGGTCACCTCTGTAGCTGTAGTGTCATTATTCGTATGGTCCCAATGTGTATATTAAAAAAAAGTGCACCTTTGTTATAATGTACAAGATGGGGACCATAATGTGGACAAAAAAAACAAAATAGGGAACATGATAGGGGACATTTCTACAATACATACATTATTCTTATCTATATAATAGGATGACAACAGCTCTCCAGACCTGCATCCCACCACAAAGACCATCCCAGCCCTGAAGAATGAAATTATCCTTAGTAACGAAGTGAGGGACTTCGTGGCAACCTGTGGTCTCAAGGCATTGACTCTTATAAGAGTCCTGCTCAAGGTGATGGGGTGCAACTGTGGGACCCTATACCAGAGATGATGTCCTCCACCCAACTTTCAAAAAGCTGTAAGGGTCTTCAGTAGAGATGGGTAGTCGAGCTGGGCTATCAGACGGTCACCTCTGTAGCTGAAGTGTCATTATTCGTATGGTCCCAATGTGTATATTAAAAAAAAGTGCACCTTTGTTATAATGTACAAGATGGGGACCATAATGTGGACAAAAACAACAAAATAGGGAACATGATAGGGGACATTTCTACAATACATACATTATTCTTATTTATATAATAGGATGACAACAGCTCTCCAGACCTGCATCCCACCACAAAGACCATCCCAGCCCTGAAGAATGAAATTATCCTTAGTAACGAAGTGAGGGACTTCGTGCCAACCTGTGGTCTCAAGGCATTGACTCTTATAAGAGTCCTGCTCAAGGTGATGGGGTGCAACTGTGGGACCCTATACCAGAGATGATGTCCTCCACCCAACTTTCAAAAAGCTGTAAGGGTCTTCAGTAGAGATGGGTAGTCGAGCTGGGCTATCAGACGGTCACCTCTGTAGCTGTAGTGTCATTATTCGTATGGTCCCAATGTGTATATTAAAAAAAAGTGCACCTTTGTTATAATGTACAAGATGGAGACCATAATGTGGACAAAAAAAACAAAATAGGGAACATGATAGGGGACATTTCTAAAATACATACATTATTCTTATCTATATAATTGGATGACAACAGCTCTCCAGACCTGCATCCCACCACAAAGACCATCCCAGCCCTGAAGAATGAAATTATCCTTAGTAACGAAGTGAGGGACTTCGTGCCAACCTGTGGTCTCATGCATTGAAGGCATTGACTCTTATAAGAGTCCTGCTCAAGGTGATGGGGTGCAACTGTGGGACCCTATACCAGAGATGATGTCCTCCACCTAACTTTCAAAAAGCTGTAAGGGTCTTCAGTAGAGATGGGTAGTCGAGCTGGGCTATCAGACGGTCACCTCTGTAGCTGTAGTGTCATTATTCGTATGGTCCCAATGTGTATATTAAAAAAAGGTGCACCTTTGTTATAATGTACAAGATGGGGACAATAATGTGGACAAAAAAAACAAAATAGGGAACATGATAGGGGACATTTCTACAATACATACATTATTCTTATCTATATAATAGGATGACAACAGCTCTCCAGACCTGCATCCCACCACAAAGACCACTCCAGCCCTGAAGAATGAAATCTTCCTTAGTGACGAAGTGAGAGACTTCGTGCCAACCTGTGGTCTCAAGGCATTGTCTCTTATAAGAGTCCTGCTCAAGGTGATGGGGTGCAACTGTGGGACCCTATACCAGAGATGATGTCCTACACTCAACTTTCAAAAGCTGTAAGGGTCTTCAGTAGAGATGGGTAGTCGAGCTGGGCTATCAGACGGTCACCTCTGCAGCTGTAGTGTCATTATTTGTATGGTCTTAATGTGTATATTAAAAAAAAGTGCACCTTTGTTATAATGTACATGATGGGGACCATAATGTGGACAAAATAACAAAATAGGGAACATGATAGGGGACATTTCTACAATACATACATTATTCTTATCTATATAATAGGATGACAACAGCTCTCCAGACCTGCATCCCACCACAAAGACCATCCCAGCCCTGAAGAATGAAATTATTCTTAGTAACGAAGTGAGGGACTTCGTGCCAACCTGTGGTCTCAAGGCATTGACTCTTATAAGAGTCCTGCTCAAGGTGATGGGGTGCAACTGTGGGACCCTATACCAGAGATGATGTCCTCCACCCAACTTTCAAAAAGCTGTAAGGGTCTTCAGTAGAGATGGGTAGTCGAGCTGGGCTATCAGACGGTCACCTCTGCAGCTGTAGTGTCATTATTTGTATGGTCTTAATGTGTATATTAAAAAAAAGTGCACCTTTGTTATAATGTACATGATGGGGACCATAATGTGGACAAAATAACAAAATAGGGAACATGATAGGGGACATTTCTACAATACATACATTATTCTTATCTATATAATAGGATGACAACAGCTCTCCAGACCTGCATCCCACCACAAAGACCACTCCAGCCCTGAAGAATGAAATCATCCTTAGTGACGAAGTGAGAGACTTCGTGCCATCCTGTGGTCTCAAGGCATTGTCTCTTATAAGAGTCCTGCTCAAGGTGATGGGGTGCAACTGTGGGACCCTATACCAGAGATGATGTCCTCCACCCAACTTTCAAAAAGCTGTAAGGGTCTTCAGTAGAGATGGGTAGTCGAGCTGGGCTATCAGACGGTCACCTCTGTAGCTGTAGTGTCATTATTCGTATGGTCCCAATGTGTATATTAAAAAAAAGTGCACCTTTGTTATAATGTACAAGATGGGGACCATAATGTGGACAAAAAAAACAAAATAGGGAACATGATAGGGGACATTTCTACAATACATACATTATTCTTATCTATATAATAGGATGACAACAGCTCTCCAGACCTGCATCCCACCACAAAGACCATCCCAGCCCTGAAGAATGAAATTATCCTTAGTAACGAAGTGAGGGACTTCGTGCCAACCTGTGGTCTCAAGGCATTGACTCTTATAAGAGTCCTGCTCAAGGTGATGGGGTGCAACTGTGGGACCCTATACCAGAGATGATGTCCTCCACCCAACTTTCAAAAAGCTGTAAGGGTCTTCAGTAGAGATGGGTAGTCGAGCTGGGCTATCAGACGGTCACCTCTGTAGCTGAAGTGTCATTATTCGTATGGTCCCAATGTGTATATTAAAAAAAGTGCACCTTTGTTATAATGTACAAGATGGGGACCATAATGTGGACAAAAAAAACAAAATAGGGAACATGATAGGGGACATTTCTACAATACATACATTATTCTTATTTATATAATAGGATGACAACAGCTCTCCAGACCTGCATCCCACCACAAAGACCATCCCAGCCCTGAAGAATGAAATTATCCTTAGTAACGAAGTGAGGGACTTTGTGCCAACCTGTGGTCTCAAGGCATTGACTCTTATAAGAGTCCTGCTCAAGGTGATGGGGTGCAACTGTGGGACCCTATACCAGAGATGATGTCCTCCACCCAACTTTCAAAAAGCTGTAAGGGTCTTCAGTAGAGATGGGTAGTCGAGCTGGGCTATCAGACGGTCACCTCTGTAGCTGTAGTGTCATTATTCGTATGGTCCCAATGTGTATATTAAAAAAAAGTGCACCTTTGTTATAATGTACAAGATGGGGACCATAATGTGGACAAAAAAAACAAAATAGGGAACATGATAGGGGACATTTCTACAATACATACATTATTCTTATCTATATAATAGGATGACAACAGCTCTCCAGACCTGCATCCCACCACAAAGACCACTCCAGCCCTGAAGAATGAAATCATCCTTAGTGACGAAGTGAGAGACTTCGTGCCAACCTGTGGTCTCAAGGCATTGTCTCTTATAAGAGTCCTGCTCAAGGTGATGGGGTGCAACTGTGGGACCCTATACCAGAGATGATGTCCTACACCCAACTTTCAAAAGCTGTAAGGGTCTTCAGTAGAGATGGGTAGTCGAGCTGGGCTATCAGACGGTCACCTCTGCAGCTGTAGTGTCATTATTTGTATGGTCTTAATGTGTATATTAAAAAAAAGTGCACCTTTGTTATAATGTACATGATGGGGACCATAATGTGGACAAAATAACAAAATAGTGAACATGATAGGGGACATTTCTACAATACATACATTATTCTTATCTATATAATAGGATGACAACAGCTCTCCAGACCTGCATCCCACCACAAAGACCATCCCAGCCCTGAAGAATGAAATTATCCTTAGTAACGAAGTGAGGGACTTCGTGCCAACCTGTGGTCTCAAGGCATTGACTCTTATAAGAGTCCTGCTCAAGGTGATGGGGTGCAACTGTGGGACCCTATACCAGAGATGATGACCTCCACCCAACTTTCAAAAAGCTGTAAGGGTCTTCAGTAGAGATGGGTAGTCGAGCTGGGCTATCAGACGGTCACCACTGTAGCTGTAGTGTCATTATTCGTATGGTCCCAATGTGTATATTAAAAAAAAGTGCACCTTTGTTATAATGTACAAGATGGGGACCATAATGTGGACAAAAAAAACAAAATAGGGAACATGATAGGGGACATTTCTACAATACATACATTATTCTTATCTATATAATAGGATGACAACAGCTCTCCAGACCTGTGTGAAGCCCCACAGGTGCGGTGTCGGTGCATTACCTTCAGGGACTCCACGTAGCTTGATCCGGTCACCGGTAGGAAATCTTCTATTTGTCGTGACGCCACTCTCAGAATTGCGGTCAGTGGGGACCGCCACTGCAGATTAAGGGATGCCTGGGGCTGATGGTGGGTGCAGTCAGTTGTAGTAGCCTCCTGAGAGTGAGGCAAGCCCCAGGGCCCTGTGTAAAGGTTGTAGAACCACAAGGCGCAGAATAACTCCACACAAGCAGGATGTCTTTCAGGGTTTTTACTCACAAGAGATGGCAGAGTGAGTAACCCGGGCGTAGCTGGGATGAACCAGGCTGGAACCAGGTATCCTTCAGGCTGACTTATGAGGGGGACTACTGACTCGCCTTCCTTAGCCCTTGTTGGTTTGGGGTAACCCCGACTTTGAGTCCCTATGGGGGTCACCCAGGGAAGATGCTGCAGCCTCTCTCCCCTTCGTTTGCCGTTTGCTTGTCGCCTGGACCAGGCCACTCCAGCTGCTTGCCTCCTGTGACCTATGGGCCCTAACTGTGGCTACGTGGCTGCGGCTTTTGTGGTGTTGTGGCGTGGGCTTTGAGGGCCCCACACCGGCAGGTTTAGCAAAAGAAAGCTGGATCTGTCTCCGCTTCGGGATCTGCCGCCCGTTTAGGCCTGGTACTCTCTAGCAGTCTCCTTACTTCCCACTCCGTGCCCTCTCTTTAGCTGAAGATGGATTTCGGGTAGCACTCCTAGTTGACCGTTCTCCCCCGTCAGTAGCCACTGCGCGGGCGCTGTTAGACAGCAACAACCCCACAGGTCTGCTCCTCACTGAGCCCTCTGGAGTTCTGCTCTAACTGACTCACTGCCCCTCCTCTCCTGTTCTTGCCTACGCCACCTAGCAACCAGACTCTCCACCACACCCCTTGAGAGGAGATGGAGGCTTTTGGCCCCCTCCACTATTCCAGTGAAGGTCAAGGCTTTTCCCCCTCCTGGGATCCCCAGGGGTCCTCTCATAGGTACATGTGTGAGACCTGATCACTATGCGCCTGTGTTCCACACCCCTGTCAGCCTTCTGGATTACCTGTATTGTACCGTCCCCAGCATGGGTGCAGTACTCAGTGGTGCCTGACCAGGTCAGGGGCGCCACATTCCCCCTTAGTTATCACCAGCACGTCCTCGGGCTGCAAGACAACATTTTAAAATGCATAAAACATTAAAACATGTTAAAACTTTTAAAACCATCAGGTACTTTACATCACCACCCTCCACCCACAAGTCCGTTAACCCACCCAAAACCCTCTCGCGTTGGCCGCGCCTTCAGCCACTTCTGGCCGGATGTAAAGGCGGCTTTCAGGGTCTGGTGGTTTCAGGGTATACCTGGCCTGGTGGATCCGCGCCTTCAGCCTCTTCTGGCAGGATGTCGAGGCGGCCTCCACAGTTGGTGCTGACCAGGTACCCTCTTTGTGGTGGAGAGCCAGGCCCCATAAACAGGCATGCTCTCTGGTCGCAGGTGAGCCAAGGCCCTATATACGGACGGGCCCCCTCTGGTTGCAGACGAGCCAAGCCCCTAAACAGGCTGGCTCTGGTGGTGGTGCCACTGGTGTAACTATTTACACTGCGAGAGTTTGTGGCTATAGCCAGTTCATAGCCTTAAGGTTTATGGTTTTCTCACAATAGTTTTTTGTGGGCACATGCTTAAACTTGAGAACGTTGCAAAACAAACTGGTCAAAACTTCAACTGGTAACTTCTTTTTTTACTTTACTCCTCCATTTCACCAGGGCTTGGGCCTGTTGGGCTGCGGCACCTGTCGCTTTCTTGCTCTTTATCGTCGTCTGTTGTTGTCTCATCTGTTGATTCCTTGTCTCTGCTTTCTCTATCTTCATCTGTTTCCTTTCCTGTATCTGTTTCTTTATCTCTGGCTTTCCTTTCTTCTCTTTCTTTAGGACATTGCGTTACGTCCAGGGCATACAATCCTCTTTCGCCTTCATGTACAGTGAATTGCACTGATTCTCCAATTTTCAAATTCCTTCCAGGGTGTCCTCGGGGCAAGTGAGCTCTGACATCCCTTCTATTAACAAAAATTCCTCCTTTGATGCCATGGGCGACGATGAACCCATACCCTGACTTCAGGTTAAAATCTTCGACAATGCCTCTACACAGGGGTCCTCTGACCTGGGCTTTAGCTCTTCTCAGGGCTCGTTTTTCTTGCAGGTCCCTGGCTGCGACTTCTCTCTGCTCTGGAGACTGTGGTGCAGGGGACATCGCTGTTCTATTGCGACGCCTGGTCTTGCGGGCTGGATTCTGTTGGGTGCAGCTCACAAACTCCCAGGTGAGGCTTTTGGGCAGCTCTTCCTCAGCAGAGGGTATCGGGTCGTCCTCATCCCATCGAGAATAGGGCAGCATCTCCGGCTCTGAGTATAGATCCACTGCTGGTGGCTCCGGAGTCAGCTCCTCAACTTCCTGGCCTCCTCTCCCCCTTAGTTCTTCGCTGCACTCTGCTTGTGGCAGCGCTGGGGATGAGTGTTCCTCAGCTGGCCCGGGCGGTGGACTCTTTGGCGCGGCTGCAGGGGTTGCCTGAATCTCCTTGGGGGTGCGCGGAGGGCGCAGGCACTGAGCCACCAACCACTTCGGGAACTTGGCCTCCATGTCAGCCCTCAGCCGCCAGTAGTCACACTCCTCTCCTATCATGGGCTTCCTGTCAGGGGCCTCTGTGGACTGGGGAGCGGTGTCAGCTCTGGCCTTGCAGGCCGGGGTAAATGGCACGTCTGTCTTGTCTTGACGGGCCGCGCCCTGTATGGCGGCGGCCTGGTCTTGGCGGGCCGCGCCTGGCATGGCGGCGGCCTGGTCTTGGCGGGCCGCGCCTGGCATGGCGGCGGCCTGGTCTTGGCGGGCCGGACTGGGCATTACAGCCGCGGTCTGAGTTGGTGTCGCAGGCTCCACAGGATCCGTGCAGGCTGAGCTGGGCGTCGCTGCAGCGGTCTGAGCTTGGCGGGCCGCACCTGGCGTGGCTGCGGCCTGGTTCAGCACCTCACTTGCGGCGCGGACTAGCGTTGCTGCTGCTGTGGGATCTCGGCTGGCCGGGCCTAGCACGGCGGCGGCCTGGGTCAGTGTCACACCTGCGGCTCGGATGAGGGTCGCGGTGGCAGCCGGTTCTTTGCGGGCCGGGCAGGGCATCGCTGCAGGGACCGGGTCTTGGTGGGCCGAGCAGGGCATCGCTGCGGCGGCCTGGGCTTGGCGGGCCGCACCTGGCGTGGCTGCGGCCTGCTTCAGCGTCGCCGCACCGGACGCCTCTTCGGGGACCGCGGACGTGGCAGCAGGGGTCGGGGCACTTGCGCTGGCCGGGGCATCACTCGACTCACCCTTTGTTGGTAGCACCGGGGTCTGCGTCGTCGCCGTCCTGCCTGGCACTCGGCGCGCGGCTCCCCTTTCATAGGCCCGAACCGCCGCGGTCATCTCCAGCAGTTCCATCCGTTCTTCTCGGATCTGCTCCACAACCCGGGTCTCCAGTCGGTCGCAGAACTGGGCCAGCTCCCGATACCACCAGGCAGCGGAGCCTGGTTCTGGGTTCCTGCGGTCAGACGCCATTTCTTCTGCGCCGTCTTCTGCACGGTCTCCCAGCAGTGGACTCGTCGCTGCCTCCAGTAGCAAGCTGTTCAGTTTCTTTTCTGCCTCTTGCAGCAGCTCCCTTCCCAGCAGCAGGCTTCTGGCTTCTTTTCTGCTCCGCCGTTTCTAGACGCTTCCACTCTCATAGCTGGCAAGGTCAGAACTCTGCAGGGGATCTCTGGGTAGCCACACCTCTTCGTGGGCGGTAACTTCTTCCAGCGCGGGCTGCTGTTGTTTTTCAGCGTGCTTTTCATGGTGGCAATATGGCGGCGCTTCCAATTTTTCAAGCGGACCGCCCAGGCACATGGTCACCTGTCTGAACAGGTCTAGTCCTTATCCTGTTCGTGACGCCAGATGTGAAGCCCCACAGGTGCGGTGTCGGTGCATTACCTTCAGGGACTCCACGTAGCTGGATCCGGTCACCGGTAGGAAATCTTCTATTTGTCGTGACGCCACTCTCAGAATTGCGGTCAGTGGGGACCGCCACTGCAGATTAAGGGATGCCTGGGGCTGATGGTGGGTGCAGTCAGTTGTAGTAGCCTCCTGAGAGTGAGGCAAGCCCCAGGGCCCTGTGTAAAGGTTGTAGAACCACAAGGCGCAGAATAACTCCACACAAGCAGGATGTCTTTCAGGGTTTTTACTCACAAGAGATGGCAGAGTGAGTAACCCGGGCGTAGCTGGGATGAACCAGGCTGGAACCAGGTATCCTTCAGGCTGACTTATGAGGGGGACTACTGACTCGCCTTCCTTAGCCCTTGTTGGTTTGGGGTAACCCCGACTTTGAGTCCCTATGGGGGTCACCCAGGGAAGATGCTGCAGCCTCTCTCCCCTTCGTTTGCCGTTTGCTTGTCGCCTGGACCAGGCCACTCCAGCTGCTTGCCTCCTGTGACCTATGGGCCCTAACTGTGGCTACGTGGCTGCGGCTTTTGTGGTGTTGTGGCGTGGGCTTTGAGGGCCCCACACCGGCAGGTTTAGCAAAAGAAAGCTGGATCTGTCTCCGCTTCGGGATCTGCCGCCCATTTAGGCCTGGTACTCTCTAGCAGTCTCCTTACTTCCCACTCCGTGCCCTCTCTTTAGCTGAAGATGGATTTCGGGTAGCACTCCTAGTTGACCGTTCTCCCCCGTCAGTAGCCACTGCGCGGGCGCTGTTAGACAGCAACAACCCCACAGGTCTGCTCCTCACTGAGCCCTCTGGAGTTCTGCTCTAACTGACTCACTGCCCCTCCTCTCCTGTTCTTGCCTACGCCACCTAGCAACCAGACTCTCCACCACACCCCTTGAGAGGAGATGGAGGCTTTTGGCCCCCTCCACTATTCCAGTGAAGGTCAAGGCTTTTCCCCCTCCTGGGATCCCCAGGGGTCCTCTCATAGGTACATGTGTGAGACCTGATCACTATGCGCCTGTGTTCCACACCCCTGTCAGCCTTCTGGATTACCTGTATTGTACCGTCCCCAGCATGGGTGCAGTACTCAGTGGTGCCTGACCAGGTCAGGGGCGCCACACCTGCATCCCACCACAAAGACCACTCCAGCCCTGAAGAATGAAATCATCCTTAGTGACGAAGTGAGAGACTTCGTGCCAACCTGTGGTCTCAAGGCATTGTCTCTTATAAGAGTCCTGCTCAAGGTGATGGGGTGCAACTGTGGGACCCTATACCAGAGATGATGTCCTACACCCAACTTTCAAAAGCTGTAAGGGTCTTCAGTAGAGATGGGTAGTCGAGCTGGGCTATCAGACGGTCACCTCTGCAGCTGTAGTGTCATTATTTGTATGGTCTTAATGTGTATATTAAAAAAAAGTGCACCTTTGTTATAATGTACATGATGGGGACCATAATGTGGACAAAATAACAAAATAGGGAACATGATAGGGGACATTTCTACAATACATACATTATTCTTATCTATATAATAGGATGACAACAGCTCTCCAGACCTGCATCCCACCACAAAGACCATCCCAGCCCTGAAGAATGAAATTATCCGTAACGAAGTGAGGGACTTCGTGCCAACCTGTGGTCTCAAGGCATTGACTCTTATAAGAGTCCTGCTCAAGGTGATGGGGTGCAACTGTGGGACCCTATACCAGAGATGATGACCTCCACCCAACTTTCAAAAAGCTGTAAGGGTCTTCAGTAGAGATGGGTAGTCGAGCTGGGCTATCAGACGGTCACCTCTGTAGCTGTAGTGTCATTATTCGTATGGTCCCAATGTGTATATTAAAAAAAAGTGCACCTTTGTTATAATGTACAAGATGGGGACCATAATGTGGACAAAAAAAACAAAATAGGGAACATGATAGGGGACATTTCTACAATACATACATTATTCTTATCTATATAATAGGATGACAACAGCTCTCCAGACCTGCATCCCACCACAAAGACCATCCCAGCCCTGAAGAATGAAATTATCCTTAGTGACGAAGTGAGGGACTTCGTGCCAACCTGTGGTCTCAAGGCATTGACTCTTATAAGAGTCCTGCTCAAGGTGATGGGGTGCAACTGTGGGACCCTATACCAGAGATGATGTCCTCCACCTAACTTTCAAAAAGCTGTAAGGGTCTTCAGTAGAGATGGGTAGTCGAGCTGGGCTATCAGACGGTCACCTCTGTAGCTGTAGTGTCATTATTCGTATGGTCCCAATGTGTATATTAAAAAAAGGTGCACCTTTGTTATAATGTACAAGATGGGGACCATAATGTGGACAAAAAAAACAAAATAGGGAACATGATAGGGGACATTTCTACAATACATACATTATTCTTATCTATATAATAGGATGACAAGAGCTCTCCAGACCTGCATCCCACCACAAAGACCATCCCAGCCCTGAAGAATGAAATTATCCTTAGTAACGAAGTGAGGGACTTCGTGCCAACCTGTGGTCTCAAGGCATTGACTCTTATAAGAGTCCTGCTCAAGGTGATGGGGTGCAACTGTGGGACCCTATACCAGAGATGATGTCCTACACCCAACTTTCAAAAGATGTAAGGGTCTTCAGTAGAGATGGGTAGTCGAGCTGGGCTATCAGACGGTCACCTCTGTAGCTGTAGTGTCATTATTTGTATGGTCTTAATGTGTATATTAAAAAAAAGTGCACCTTTGTTATAATGTACATGATGGGGACCATAATGTGGACAAAATAACAAAATAGGGAACATGATAGGGGACATTTCTACAATACATACATTATTCTTATCTATATAATAGGATGACAAGAGCTCTCCAGACCTGCATCCCACCACAAAGACCATCCCAGCCCTGAAGAATGAAATTATCCTTAGTAACGAAGTGAGGGACTTCGTGCCAACCTGTGGTCTCAAGGCATTGACTCTTATAAGAGTCCTGCTCAAGGTGATGGGGTGCAACTGTGGGACCCTATACCAGAGATGATGTCCTCCACCCAACTTTCAAAAAGCTGTAAGGGTCTTCAGTAGAGATGGGTAGTCGAGCTGGGCTATCAGACGGTCACCTCTGTAGCTGTAGTGTCATTATTCGTATGGTCCCAATGTGTATATTAAAAAAAAGTGCACCTTTGTTATAATGTACAAGATGGGGACCATAATGTGGACAAAAAAAGCAAAATAGGGAACATGATAGGGGACATTTCTACAATACATACATTATTCTTATCTACATAATAGGATGACAACAGCTCTCCAGACCTGCATCCCACCACAAAGACCATCTCAGCCCTGAAGAATGAAATTATCCTTAGTAACGAAGTGAGGGACTTCGTGCCAACCTGTGGTCTCAAGGCATTGACTCTTATAAGAGTCCTGCTCAAGGTGATGGGGTGCAACTGTGGGACCCTATACCAGAGATGATGTCCTCCACCCAACTTTCAAAAAGCTGTAAGGGTCTTCAGTAGAGATGGGTAGTCGAGCTGGGCTATCAGACGGTCACCTCTGTAGCTGAAGTGTCATTATTCGTATGGTCCCAATGTGTATATTAAAAAAAAGTGCACCTTTGTTATAATGTACAAGATGGGGACCATAATGTGGACAAAAAAAACAAAATAGGGAACATGATAGGGGACATTTCTACAATACATACATTATTCTTATTTATATAATAGGATGACAACAGCTCTCCAGACCTGCATCCCACCACAAAGACCATCCCAGCCCTGAAGAATGAAATTATCCTTAGTAACGAAGTGAGGGACTTCGTGCCAACCTGTGGTCTCAAGGCATTGACTCTTATAAGAGTCCTGCTCAAGGTGATGGGGTGCAACTGTGGGACCCTATACCAGAGATGATGTCCTCCACCCAACTTTCAAAAAGCTGTAAGGGTCTTCAGTAGAGATGGGTAGTCGAGCTGCGCTATCAGACGGTCACCTCTGTAGCTGTAGTGTCATTATTCGTATGGTCCCAATGTGTATATTAAAAAAAAGGTGCACCTTTGTTATAATGTTCAAGATGGGGACCATAATGTGGACAAAAAAAACAAAATAGGGAACATGATAGGGGACATTTCTACAATACATACATTATTCTTATCTATATAATAGGATGACAACAGCTCTCCAGACCTGCATCCCACCACAAAGACCATCCCAGCCCTGAAGAATGAAATTATCCTTAGTAACGAAGTGAGGGACTTCGTGCCAACCTGTGGTCTCAAGGCATTGACTCTTATAAGAGTCCTGCTCAAGGTGATGGGGTGCAACTGTGGGACCCTATCCCAGAGATGATGTCCTCCACCTAACTTTCAAAAAGCTGTAAGGGTCTTCAGTAGAGATGGGTAGTCGAGCTGGGCTATCAGACGGTCACCTCTGTAGCTGTAGTGTCATTATTCGTATGGTCCCAATGTGTATATTAAAAAAAGGTGCACCTTTGTTATAATGTACAAGATGGGGACCATAATGTGGACAAAAAAAACAAAATAGGGAACATGATAGGGGACATTTCTACAATACATACATTATTCTTATCTATATAATAGGATGACAACAGCTCTCCAGACCTGCATCCCACCACAAAGACCATCCCAGCCCTGAAGAATGAAATCATCCTTAGTGACGAAGTGAGAGACTTCGTGCCAACCTGTGGTCTCAAGGCATTGTCTCTTATAAGAGTCCTGCTCAAGGTGATGGGGTGCAACTGTGGGACCCTATACCAGAGATGATGTCCTACACCCAACTTTCAAAAGCTGTAAGGGTCTTCAGTAGAGATGGGTAGTCGAGCTGGGCTATCAGACGGTCACCTCTGCAGCTGTAGTGTCATTATTTGTATGGTCTTAATGTGTATATTAAAAAAAAGTGCACCTTTGTTATAATGTACATGATGGGGACCATAATGTGGACAAAATAACAAAATAGGGAACATGATAGGGGACATTTCTACAATACATACATTATTCTTATCTATATAATAGGATGACAACAGCTCTCCAGACCTGCATCCCACCACAAAGACCATCCCAGCCCTGAAGAATGAAATTATCCTTAGTAACGAAGTGAGGGACTTCGTGCCAACCTGTGGTCTCAAGGCATTGACTCTTATAAGAGTCCTGCTCAAGGTGATGGGGTGCAACTGTGGGACCCTATACCAGAGATGATGTCCTCCACCCAACTTTCAAAAAGCTGTAAGGATCTTCAGTAGAGATGGGTAGTCGAGCTGGGCTATCAGACGGTCACCTCTGTAGCTGAAGTGTCATTATTCGTATGGTCCCAATGTGTATATTAAAAAAAAGTGCACCTTTGTTATAATGTACAAGATGGGGACCATAATGTGGACAAAAAAAACAAAATAGGGAACATGATAGGGGACATTTCTACAATACATACATTATTCTTATCTATATAATAGGATGACAACAGCTCTCCAGACCTGCATCCCACCACAAAGACCACTCCAGCCCTGAAGAATGAAATCATCCTTAGTGACGAAGTGAGAGACTTCGTGCCAACCTGTGGTCTCAAGGCATTGTCTCTTATAAGAGTCCTGCTCAAGGTGATGGGGTGCAACTGTGGGACCCTATACCAGAGATGATGTCCTCCACCCAACTTTCAAAAAGCTGTAAGGGTCTTCAGTAGAGATGGGTAGTCGAGCTGGGCTAT
Organism: Anomaloglossus baeobatrachus; assembly: GCF_048569485.1. Classification (NCBI taxonomy): domain Eukaryota; kingdom Metazoa; phylum Chordata; class Amphibia; order Anura; family Aromobatidae; genus Anomaloglossus; species Anomaloglossus baeobatrachus. The sequence goes on along the minus strand of NC_134359.1, from coordinate 82,249,573 downwards.
CAGACGGTCACCTCTGCAGCTGTAGTGTCATTATTCGTATGGTCCCAATGTGTATATTAAAAAAAAGTGCACCTTTGTTATAATGTACAAGATGGGGACCATAATGTGGACAAGAAAAACAAAATAGGGAACATGATAGGGGACATTTCTACAATACATACATTATTCTTATCTATATAATAGGATGACAACAGCTCTCCAGACCTGCATCCCACCACAAAGACCATCCCAGCCCTGAAGAATGAAATTATCCTTAGTAACGAAGTGAGGGACTTCGTGCCAACCTGTGGTCTCAAGGCATTGACTCTTATAAGAGTCCTGCTCAAGGTGATGGGGTGCAACTCTGGGACCCTATACCAGAGATGATGTCCTCCACCCAACTTTCAAAAAGCTGTAAGCGTCTTCAGTAGAGATGGGTAGTCGAGCTGGGCTATCAGACGGTCACCTCTGTAGCTGAAGTGTCATTATTCGTATGGTCCCAATGTGTATATTAAAAAAAAGTGCACCTTTGTTATAATGTACAAGATGGGGACCATAATGTGGACAAAAAAAACAAAATAGGGAACATGATAGGGGACATTTCTACAATACATACATTATTCTTATCTATATAATAGGATGACAACAGCTCTCCAGACCTGCATCCCACCACAAAGACCACTCCAGCCCTGAAGAATGAAATCATCCTTAGTGACGAAGTGAGAGACTTCGTGCCAACCTGTGGTCTCAAGGCATTGACTCTTATAAGAGTCCTGCTTAAGGTGATGAGGTGCAACTGTGGGACCCTATACCAGAGATGATGTCCTACACCCAACTTTCAAAAAGCTGTAAGGGTCTTCAGTAGAGATGGGTAGTCGAGCTGGGCTATCAGACGGTCACCTCTGTAGCTGTAGTGTCATTATTCGTATGGTCCCAATGTGTATATTAAAAAAAAGTGCACCTTTGTTATAATGTACATGATGGGGACCATAATGTGGACAAAATAACAAAATAGGGAACATGATAGGGGACATTTCTACAATACATACATTATTCTTATCTATATAATAGGATGACAACAGCTCTCCAGACCTGCATCCCACCACAAAGACCATCCCAGCCCTGAAGAATGAAATTATCCTTAGTAAAGAAGTGAGGGACTTCGTGCCAACCTGTGGTCTCAAGGCATTGACTCTTATAAGAGTCCTGCTCAAGGTGATGGGGTGCAACTGTGGGACCCTATACCAGAGATAATGTCCTTCCCCCAACTTTCAAAAAGCTGTAAGGGTCTTCAGTAGAGATGGGTAGTCGAGCTGGGCTATCAGACGGTCACCTCTGTAGCTGTAGTGTCATTATTCGTATGGTCCCAATGTGTATATTAAAAAAAAGTGCACCTTTGTTATAATGTACATGATGGGGACCATAATGTGGACAAAATAACAAAATAGGGAACATGATAGGGGACATTTCTACAATACATACATTATTCTTATCTATATAATAGGATGACAACAGCTCTCCAGACCTGCATCCCACCACAAAGACCATCCCAGCCCTGAAGAATGAAATTATCCTTAGTAAAGAAGTGAGGGACTTCGTGCCAACCTGTGGTCTCAAGGCATTGACTCTTATAAGAGTCCTGCTCAAGGTGATGGGGTGCAACTGTGGGACCCTATACCAGAGATGATGTCCTTCCCCCAACTTTCAAAAAGCTGTAAGGGTCTTCAGTAGAGATGGGTAGTCGAGCTGGGCTATCAGACGGTCACCTCTGTAGCTGTAGTGTCATTATTCGTATGGTCCCAATGTGTATATTAAAAAAAAGTGCACCTTTGTTATAATGTACAAGATGGGGACCATAATGTGGACAAAAAAAACAAAATAGGGAACATGATAGGGGACATTTCTACAATACATACATTATTCTTATCTATATAATAGGATGACAACAGCTCTCCTGACCTGCATCCCACCACAAAGACCATCCCAGCCCTGAAGAATAAAATTATCCTTAGTAACGAAGTGAGGGACTTCGTGCCAACCTGTGGTCTCAAGGCATTGACTCTTATAAGAGTCCTGCTCAAGGTGATGGGGTGCAACTGTGGGACCCTATACCAGAGATGATGTCCTCCACCTAACTTTCAAAAAGCTGTAAGGGTCTTCAGTAGAGATGGGTAGTCGAGCTGGGCTATCAGACGGTCACCTTTGTAGCTGTAGTGTCATTATTCGTATGGTCCCAATGTGTATATTAAAAAAAGGTGGACCTTTGTTATAATGTACAAGATGGGGACCATAATGTGGACAAAAAAACAAAATAGGGAACATGATAGGGGACATTTCTACAATACATACATTATTCTTATCTATATAATAGGATGACAACAGCTCTCCAGACCTGCATCCCACCACAAAGACCACTCCAGCCCTGAAGAATGAAATCATCCTTAGTGACGAAGTGAGAGACTTCGTGCCAACCTGTGGTCTCAAGGCATTGTCTCTTATAAGAGTCCTGCTCAAGGTGATGGGGTGCAACTGTGGGACCCTATACCAGAGATGATGTCCTACACCCAACTTTCAAAAGCTGTAAGGGTCTTCAGTAGAGATGGGTAGTCGAGCTGGGCTATCAGACGGTCACCTCTGTAGCTGTAGTGTCATTATTTGTATGGTCTTAATGTGTATATTAAAAAAAAGTGCACCTTTGTTATAATTTACATGATGGGGACCATAATGTGGACAAAATAACAAAATAGGGAACATGATAGGGGACATTTCTACAATACATACATTATTCTTATCTATATAATAGGATGACAACAGCTCTCCAGACCTGCATCCCACCACAAAGACCATCCCAGTCCTGAAGAATGAAATTATCCTTAGTAACGAAGTGAGGGACTTCGTGCCAACCTGTGGTCTCAAGGCATTGACTCTTATAAGAGTCCTGCTCAAGGTGATGGGGTGCAACTGTGGGACCCTATACCAGAGATGATGTCCTCCACCCAACTTTCAAAAAGCTGTAAGGGTCTTCAGTAGAGATGGGTAGTCGAGCTGGGCTATCAGACGGTCACCTCTGTAGCTGAAGTGTCATTATTCGTATGGTCCCAATGTGTATATTAAAAAAAGGTGCACCTTTGTTATAATGTACAAGATGGGGACCATAATGTGGACAAAAAAAACAAAATAGGGAACATGATAGGGGACATTTCTACAATACATACATTATTCTTATCTATATAATAGGATGACAACAGCTCTCCAGACCTGCATCCCACCACAAAGACCACTCCAGCCCTGAAGAATGAAATCATCCTTAGTGACGAAGTGAGAGACTTCGTGCCAACCTGTGGTCTCAAGGCATTGTCTCTTATAAGAGTCCTGCTCAAGGTGATGGGGTGCAACTGTGGGACCCTATACCAGAGATGATGTCCTACACCCAACTTTCAAAAGCTGTAAGGGTCTTCAGTAGAGATGGGTAGTCGAGCTGGGCTATCAGACGGTCACCTCTGTAGCTGAAGTGTCATTATTCGTATGGTCCCAATGTGTATATTAAAAAAAAGTGCACCTTTGTTATAATGTACAAGATGGGGACCATAATGTGGACAAAAAAATCAAAATAGGGAACATGATAGGGGACATTTCTACAATACATACATTATTCTTATCTATATAATAGGATGACAACAGCTCTCCAGACCTGCATCCCACCACAAAGACCATCCCAGCCCTGAAGAATGAAATTATCCTTAGTAACGAAGTGAGGGACTTCGTGCCAACCTGTGGTCTCAAGGCATTGACTCTTATAAGAGTCCTGCTCAAGGTGATGGGGTGCAACTGTGGGACCCTATACCAGAGATGATGTCCTCCACCTAACTTTCAAAAAGCTGTAAGGGTCTTCAGTAGAGATGGGTAGTCGAGCTGGGCTATCAGACGGTCACCTCTGTAGCTGTAGTGTCATTATTTGTATGGTCTTAATGTGTATATTAAAAAAAAGTGCACCTTTGTTATAATGTACATGATGGGGACCATAATGTGGACAAAATAACAAAATAGGGAACATGATAGGGGACATTTCTACAATACATACATTATTCTTATCTATATAATAGGATGACAACAGCTCTCCAGACCTGCATCCCACCACAAAGACCACTCCATCCCTGAAGAATGAAATCATCCTAAGTGACGAAGTGAGGGAATTCGTGCCAACCTGTGGTCTCAAGGCATTGTCTCTTATAAGAGTCCTGCTGAAGGTGATGGGGTACAACTGTGGGACCCTATACCAGAGATGATGTCCTCCACCCAACTTTCAGAAAGCTGTAAGGGTCTTCAGTAGAGATGGGTAGTCGAGCTGGGCTATCAGACGGTCACCTCTGTAGCTGTAGTGTCATTATTCGTATGGTCCCAATGTGTAAATTAAAAAAAAGTGCACCTTTGTTATAATGTACAAGATGGGGGCCATAATGTGGACAAATTAACAAAATAGGGAACATGATAGGGGACATTTCTACAATACATACATTTTTCTTATCTATATAATAGGATGACAACAGCTCTCCAGACCTGCATCCCACCACAAAGACCACTCCATCCCTGAAGAATGAAATCATCCTTGTGACGAAGTGAGGGACTTCGTGCCAACCTGTGGTCTCAAGGCATTGTCTCTTATAAGAGTCCTGCTCAAGGTGATGGGGTGCAACTGTGGGACCCTATACCAGAGATGATGTCCTCCACCCAACTTTCAAAAAGCTGTAAGGGTCTTCAGTAGAGATGGGTAGTCGAGCTGGGCTATCAGACGGTCACCTCTGTAGCTGTAGTGTCATTATTCGTATGGTCCCAATGTGTATATTAAAAAAAAGTGCACCTTTGTTATAATGTACAAGATGGGGACCATAATGTGGACAAAAAAAACAAAATAGGGAACATGATAGGGGACATTTCTACAATACATACAGTTAGGTCCAGAAATATTTGGACAGTGACACAATTTTCGCGAGTTGGGCTCTGCATGCCACCACATTGGATTTGAAATGAAACCTCTACAACAGAATTCAAGTGCAGATTGTAACGTTTAATTTGAAGGTTTGAACAAAAATATCTGATAGAAATTGTAGGAATTGCACACATTTCTTTACAAACACTCCACATTTTAGGAGGTCAAAAGTAATTGGACAAATAAACCAATCCCAAACAAAATATTTTTATTTTCAATATTTTGTTGCGAATCCTTTGGAGGCAATCACTGCCTTAAGTCTGGAACCCATAGACATCACCAAATGCTGGGTTTCCTCCTTCTTAATGCTTTGCCAGGCCTTTACAGCCGCAGCCTTCAGGTCTTGCTTGTTTGTGGGTGTTTCCGTCTTAAGTCTGGATTTGAGCAAGTGAAATGCATGCTCAATTGGGTTAAGATCTGGTGATTGACTTGGCCATTGCAGAATGTTCCACTTTTTTGCACTCATGAACTCCTGGGTAGCTTTGGCTGTATGCTTGGGGTCATTGTCCATCTGTACTATGAAGCGCCGTCCGATCAACTTTGCGGCATTTAGCTGAATCTGGGCTGAAAGTATATCCCGGTACACTTCAGAATTCATCCGGCTACTCTTGTCTGCTGTTATGTCATCAATAAACACAAGTGACCCAGTGCCATTGAAAGCCATGCATGCCCATGCCATCACGTTGCCTCCACCATGTTTTACAGAGGATGTGGTGTGCCTTGGATCATGTGCCGTTCCCTTTCTTCTCAAAACTTTTTTCTTCCCATCATTCTGGTACAGGTTGATCTTTGTCTCATCTGTCCATAGAATACTTTTCCAGAACTGAGCTGGCTTCATGGGGTGTTTTTCAGCAAATTTAACTCTGGCCTGTCTATTTTTGGAATTGATGAATGGTTTGCATCTAGATGTGAACCCTTTGTATTTACTTTCATGGAGTCTTCTCTTTACTGTTGACTTAGAGACAGATACACCTACTTCACTGAGAGTGTTCTGGACTTCAGTTGATGTTGTGAACGGGTTCTTCTTCACCAAAGAAAGTATGTGGCGATCATCCACCACTGTTGTCATCCGTGGACGCCCAGGCCTTTTTGAGTTCCCAAGCTCACCAGTCAATTCCTTTTTTCTCAGAATGTACCCGACTGTTGATTTTGCTACTCCAAGCATGTCTGCTATCTCTCTGATGGATTTTTTCTTTTTTTACAGCCTCAGGATGTTCTGCTTCACCTCAATTGAGAGTTCTTTAGACCGCATGTTGTCTGGTCACAGCAACAGCTTCCAAATGCAAAACCACACACCTGTAATCAACCCCAGACCTTTTACCTACTTCATTGATTACAGTTTAACGAGGGAGACGCTTTCAGAGATAATTGCAGCCCTTAGAGTCCCTTGTCCAATTACTTTTGGTCCCTTTAAAAAGAGGAGGCTATGCATTACAGAGCTATGATTCCTAAACCCTTTCTCCGATTTGGATCTGAAAACTCTCATATTGCAGCTGGGAGTGTGCACTTTCAGCCCATATTATATATATAATTGTATTTCTGAACATGTTTTTGTAAACAGCTAAAATAACAAAACTTGTGTCACTGTCCAAATATTTCTGGACCTAACTGTACATTATTCTTATCTATATAATAGGATGACAACAGCTCTCCAGACCTGCATCCCACCACAAAGACCACTCCAGCCCTGAAGAATGAAATCATCCTTAGTGACGAAGTGAGGGACTTCGTGCCAACCTGTGGTCTCAAGGCATTGACTCTTATAAGAGTCCTGCTCAAGGTGATGGCGTGCAACTGTGGGACTCTATACCAGAGATGATGTCCTCCACCCAACTTTCAAAAAGCTGTAAAGGTCTTCAGTAGAGATGGGTAGTCGAGCTGGGCTATCAGACGGTCACCTCTGTAGCTGTAGTGTCATTATTCGTATGGTCCCAATGTGTAAATTAAAAAAAAGTGCACATTTGTTATAATGTACAAGATGGGGACCATAATGTGGACAAAATAGGGAACATGATAGGGGACATTTCTACAATACATACATTATTCTTATCTATATAATAGGATGACAACAGCTCTCCAGACCTGCATCCCACCACAAAGACCATCCCAGCCCTGAAGAATGAAATTATCCTTAGCAACGAAGTGAGGGACTTCGTGCCAACCTGTGGCCTCAAGGCATTGTCTCTTATAAGAGTCCTGCTCAAGGTGATGGGGTGCAACTGTGGGACCCTATACCAGAGATGATGTCCTCCACCCAACTTTCAAAAAGCTGTAAAGGTCTTCAGTAGAGATGGGTAGTCGAGCTGGGCTATCAGACGGTCACCTCTGTAGCTGTAGTGTCATTATTCGTATGGTCCCAATGTGTAAATTAAAAAAAAGTGCACCTTTGTTATAATGTACAAGATGGGGACCATAATGTGGACAAAAAAAACAAAATAGGGAACATGATAGGGGACATTTCTACAATACATACATTATTCTTATCTATATAATAGGATGACAACAGCTCTCCAGACCTGCATCCCACCACAAAGACCACTCCAGCCCTGAAGAATGAAATCATCCTTAGTGACGAAGTGAGGGACTTCGTGCCAACCTGTGGTCTCAAGGCATTGACTCTTATAAGAGTCCTGCTCAAGGTGATGGGGTGCAACTGTGGGACCCTATACCAGAGATGATGTCCTCCACCCAACTTTCAAAAGCTGTAAGGGTCTTCAGTAGAGATGAGTAGTTGAGCTGGGCTATCAGACGGTCACCTCTGTAGCTGTAGTGTCATTATTCGTATGGTCCCAATGTGTAAATTAAAAAAAAGTGCACATTTGTTATAATGTACAAGATGGGGACCATAATGTGGACAAAATAACAAAATAGGCAACATGATAGGGGACATTTCTACAATACATACATTATTCTTATCTATATAATAGGATGACAACAGCTCTCCAGACCTGCATCCCATCACAAAGACCATCCCAGCCCTGAAGAATGAAATTATCCTTAGTAACGAAGTGAGGGACTTCGTGCCAACCTGTGGTCTCAAGGCATTGACTCTTATAAGAGTCCTGCTCAAGGTGATGGGGTGCAACTGTGGGACCCTATACCAGAGATGATGTCCTCCACCCAACTTTCAAAAAGCTGTAAGGGTCTTCAGTTGAGATGGGTAGTCGAGCTGGGCTATCAGACGGTCACCTCTGTAGCTGTAGTGTCATTATTCGTATGGTCCCAATGTGTATATTAAAAAAAAGTGCACCTTTGTTATAATGTACAAGATGGGGACCATAATGTGGACAAAATAACAAAATAGGGAACATGATAGGGGACATTTCTACAATACATACATTATTCTTATCTATATAATAGGATGACAACAGCTCTCCAGACCTGCATCCCACCACAAAAACCATCCCAGCCCTGAAGAATGAAATTATCCTTAGTAACGAAGTGAGGGACTTCGTGCCAACCTGTGGTCTCAAGGCATTGACTCTTATAAGAGTCCTGCTCAAGGTGATGGGGTGCAACTGTGGGACCCTATACCAGAGATGATGTCCTCCACCCAACTTTCAAAAAGCTGTAAGGGTCTTCAGTTGAGATGGGTAGTCGAGCTGGGCTATCAGACGGTCACCTCTGTAGCTGTAGTGTCATTATTCGTATGGTCCCAATGTGTATATTAAAAAAAAGTTCACCTTTGTTATAATGTACAAGATGGGGACCATAATGTGGACAAAAAAAACAAAATAGGGAACATGATAGGGGACATTTCTACAATGCATACATTATTCTTATCTATATAATAGGATGACAACAGCTCTCCAGACCTGCATCCCACCACAAAGACCACTCCAGCCCTGAAGAATGAAATCATCCTTAGTGACGAAGTGAGGGACTTCGTGCCAACCTGTGGTCTCAAGGCATTGTCTCTTATAAGAGTCCTGCTCAAGGTGATGGGGTGCAACTGTGGGACCCTATACCAGAGATGATGTCCTCCACCCAACTTTCAAAAAGCTGTAAGGGTCTTCAGTAGAGATGGGTAGTCGAGCTGGGCTATCAGACGGTCACCTCTGTAGCTGTAGTGTCATTATTCGTATGGTCCCAATGTGTATATTAAAAAAAAGTGCACCTTTGTTATAATGTACAAGATGGGGACCATAATGTGGACAAAAAAAACAAAATAGGGAACATGATAGGGGACATTTCTACAATACATACATTATTCTTATCTATATAATAGGATGACAACAGCTCTCCAGACCTGCATCCCACCACAAAGACCACTCCAGCCCTGAAGAATGAAATCATCCTTAGTGACGAAGTGAGGGACTTAGTGCCAACCTGTGGTCTCAAGGCATTGTCTCTTATAAGAGTTCTGCTCAAGGTGATGGGGTGCAACTGTGGGACCCTATACCAGAGACTATGTCCTCCACCCAACTTTCAAAAGCTGTAAGGGTCTTCAGTTAAGATGAGTAGTCGAGCTGGGCTATCAGACGGTCACTTCTGTAGCTGTAGTGTCATTATTCGTATGGTCCCAATGTGTAAATTAAAAAAAAGTGCACATTTGTTATAATGTACAAGATGGGGACCATAATGTGGACAAAATAACAAAATAGGGAACATGATAGGGGACATTTCTACAATACATACATTATTCTTATCTATATAATAGGATGACAACAGCTCTCCAGACCTGCATCCCACCACAAAAACCATCCCAGCCCTGAAGAATGAAATTATCCTTAGGAACGAAGTGAGGGACTTCGTGCCAACCTGTGGTCTCAAGGCATTGACTCTTATAAGAGTCCTGCTCAAGGTGATGGGGTGCAACTGTGGGACCCTATACCAGAGATGATGTCCTCCACCCAACTTTCAAAAAGCTGTAAGGGTCTTCAGTTGAGATGGGTAGTCGAGCTGGGCTATCAGACGGTCACCTCTGTAGCTGTAGTGTCATTATTCGTATGGTCCCAATGTGTATATTAAAAAAAAGTGCACCTTTGTTATAATGTACAAGATGGGGACCATAATGTGGACAAAAAAAACAAAATAGGGAACATGATAGGGGACATTTCTACAATGCATACATTATTCTTATCTATATAATAGGATGACAACAGCTCTCCAGACCTGCATCCCACCACAAAGACCACTCCAGCCCTGAAGAATGAAATCATCCTTAGTGACGAAGTGAGGGACTTCGTGCCAACCTGTGGTCTCAAGGCATTGTCTCTTATAAGAGTCCTGCTCAAGGTGATGGGGTGCAACTGTGGGACCCTATACCAGAGATGATGTCCTCCACCCAACTTTCAAAAGCTGTAAGGGTCTTCAGTAGAGATGAGTAGTCGAGCTGGGCTATCAGACGGTCACCTCTGTAGCTGTAGTGTCATTATTCGTATGGTCCCAATGTGTAAATTAAAAAAAAGTGCACATTTGTTATAATGTACAAGATGGGGACCATAATGTGGACAAAATAACAAAATAGGGAACATGATAGGGGACATTTCTACAATACATACATTATTCTTATAAATATAATAGGATGACAACAGCTCTCCAGACCTGCATCCCACCACAAAGACCATCCCAGCCCTGAAGAATGAAATTATCCTTAGTAACGAAGTGAGGGACTTCGTGCCAACCTGTGGTCTCAAGGCATTGACTCTTATAAGAGTCCTGCTCAAGGTGATGGGGTGCAACTGTGGGACCCTATACCAGAGATGATGTCCTCCACCCAACTTTCAAAAAGCTGTAAGGGTCTTCAGTAGAGATGGGTAGTCGAGCTGGGCTATCAGACGGTCACCTCTGTAGCTGTAGTGTCATTATTCGTATGGTCCCAATGTGTATATTAAAAAAAAGTGCACCTTTGTTATAATGTACAAGATGGGGACCATAATGTGGACAAAAAAAACAAAATAGGGAACATGATAGGGGACATTTCTACAATACATACATTATTCTTATCTATATAATTGGATGACAACAGCTCTCCAGACCTGCATCCCATTACAAAGACCACTCCAGCCCTGAAGAATGAAATCATCCTTAGTGACGAAGTGAGGGACTTCGTGCCAACCTGTGGTCTCAAGGCATTGTCTCTTATAAGAGTCCTGCTCAAGGTGATGGGGTGCAACTGTGGGACCCTATACCAGAGATGATGTCCTCCACCCAACTTTCAAAAAGCTGTAAGGGTCTTCAGTAGAGATGGGTAGTCGAGCTGGGCTATCAGACGGTCACCTCTGTAGCTGTAGTGTCATTATTCGCATGGTCCCAATGTGTATATTAAAAAAAAGTGCACCTTTGTTATAATGTACAAGATGGGGACCATAATGTGGACAAAAAAAACAAAATAGGGAACATGATAGGGGACATTTCTACAATAAATACATTATTCTTATCTATATAATAGGATGACAACAGCTCTCCAGACCTGCATCCCACCACAAAGACCACTCCAGCCCTGAAGAATGAAATCATCCTTAGTGACGAAGTGAGGGACTTCGTGCCAACCTGTGGTCTCAAGGCATTGTCTCTTATAAGAGTTCTGCTCAAGGTGATGGGGTGCAACTGTGGGACCCTATACCAGAGATGATGTCCTCCACCCAACTTTCAAAAGCTGTAAGGGTCTTCAGTAGAGATGAGTAGTCGAGCTGGGCTATCAGACGGTCACCTCTGTAGCTGTAGTGTCATTATTCGTATGGTCCCAATGTGTAAATTAAAAAAAAGTGCACATTTGTTATAATGTACAAGATGGGGACCATAATGTGGACAAAATAACAAAATAGGGAACATGATAGGGGACATTTCTACAACACATACATTATTCTTATCTATATAATAGGATGACAACAGCTCTCCAGACCTGCATCCCACCACAAAGACCATCCCAGCCCTGAAGAATGACATTATCCTTAGTAACGAAGTGAGGGACTTCGTGCCAACCTGTGGTCTCGAAGCATTGACTCTTATAAGAGTCCTGCTCAAGGTGATGGGGTGCAACTGTGGGACCCTATACCAGAGATGATGTCCTCCACCCAACTTTCAAAAAGCTGTAAGGGTCTTCAGTAGAGATGGGTAGTCGAGCTGGGCTATCAGACGGTCACCTCTGTAGCTGTAGTGTCATTATTCGTATGGTCCCAATGTGTATATTAAAAAAAAGTGCACCTTTGTTATAATGTACAAGATGGGGACCATAATGTGGACAAAAAAAACAAAATAGGGAACATGATAGGGGACATTTCTACAATACATACATTATTCTTATCTATATAATAGGATGACAACAGCTCTCCAGACCTGCATCCCACCACAAAGACCACTCCAGCCCTGAAGAATGAAATCATCCTTAGTGACGAAGTGAGGGACTTTGTGCCAACCTGTGGTCTCAGGGCATTGTCTCTTATAAGAGTCCTGCTAAAGGTGATGGGGTGCAACTGTGGGACCCTATACCAGAGATGATGTCCTCCACCCAACTTTCAAAAAGCTGTAAGGGTCTTCAGTAGAGATGGGTAGTCGAGCTGGGCTATCAGACGGTCACCTCTGTAGCTGTAGTGTCATTATTCGCATGGTCCCAATGTGTATATTAAAAAAAAGTGCACCTTTGTTATAATGTACAAGATGGGGACCATAATGTGGACAAAAAAAACAAAATAGGGAACATGATAGGGGACATTTCTACAATACATACATTATTCTTATCTATATAATAGGATGACAACAGCTCTCCAGACCTGCATCCCACCACAAAGATCACTCCAGCCCTGAAGAATGAAATCATCCTTAGTGACGAAGTGAGGGACTTCGTGCCAACCTGTGGTCTCAGGGCATTGTCTCTTATAAGAGTCCTGCTAAAGGTGATGGGGTGCAACTGTGGGACCCTATACCAGAGATGATGTCCTCCACCCAACTTTCAAAAAGCTGTAAGGGTCTTCAGTAGAGATGGGTAGTCGAGCTGGGCTATCAGATGGTCACCTCTGTAGCTGTAGTGTCATTATTCGTATGGTCCCAATGTGTATATTAAAAAAAAGTGCACCTTTGTTATAATGTACAAGATGGGGACCATAATGTGGACAAAAAAAACAAAATAGGGAACATGATAGGGGACATTTCTACAATACATGCATTATTCTTATTTATATAATAGGATGACAACAGCTCTCCAGACCTGCATCCCACCACAAAGACCACTCCAGCCCTGAAGAATGAAATCATCCTTAGTGACGAAGTGAGAGACTTCGTGCCAACCTGTGGTCTCAAGGCATTGTCTCTTATAAGAGTCCTGCTCAAGGTGATGGGGTGCAACTGTGGGACCCTATACCAGAGATGATGTACTACACCCAACTTTCAAAAGCTGTAAGGGTCTTCAGTAGAGATGGGTAGTCGAGCTGGGCTATCAGACGGTCACCTCTGTAGCTGTAGTGTCATTATTCGTATGGTTCCAATGTGTAAGTTATTTTGTTCTGTATAGTCAGTGTGTGATGACACATAAGGCACCAAATATAATAAACCGATAGTCCTATAATCTAACACTAATCTAAATCCTGGCCCTTTCTACATTCTTCAGTCTTCCTTTCTTGATCCAGATATACTTTCTAGAAAGAAAAAAAAAAAAAGGGTCAGGCAAAGGCCTAGAAATCTGAAGACTAATGTAAAAATTGAAGATGGACTTCAGTTGGTTGTGTTTATATCTTATCTGAGGTCCTTAAATGAGATTGTGACTAGATGCCCCATATGTGCACATATGTGAGAACAAATAATCTATTACAATCCACCATCTACCAATTTTTCAGATTATAATCACATATTTCAATGCATACGTTACAACATTCCAAATGTAATGGTCCCAGTGATCCAAAATGGTGGAATTTGCTCCACATTTTTCAGTATCACTCACTACAAAATCTGTCAATCCGTATTATTTCAATTTTGCACCTTAATGATAAATGTGGGGCAGATTATGCCAGTGCAAGCATGGTAATACACTGCCCAATGTTAAATGAGATCAATGTTTCACATTTTTCAAGTCAAGTAAAAAAATTTTTTTGGAGAAAACTGGTATTTTTTAATCATGTTAAGAATGGTTGCAACCAACAGAAACTTAATTGATGTATTTTTAACACAGGTATTACCTGTCTACATTATGTGTTACCTTTATGTAGAAGTGCAGTATTAACCTCTTCACGACACATGACATATTGGATATGTCATGGATCGTGTCAGGTTAATCACCGCCAGCTGCTGTGGGCAGCCGGTGGAGCTCTCCGCACATGTCAGCTGATTTGAACAGCTGACACGTGTGTCTTGGAGGCTGGAGTGGATCCGCAATCCACCTTTGCCTGTTAACCCCTTAGATCGTACTTTCAAAATGTGAGCGCAATGTAAATGCCCGGCACGGTAAGCTTGTACTCACCCGCTGCCATCGGAAGTCACGTGGCATGATCACGTTCTGCCAATGGTTTCCATGGTAGCAAAGGGTCATGTAATGACTCCTGTAGGTATCATGAGTCACTTCCTCTTACTGCCAGCAGAGCACCATGTGTGAGAGGAGAGCAGCAGATTAAAACTGTGCATCTGCGATCTACAAAAATGAACCAGCAATCAGACTGCTGATCCTTATAGCCCTCTATGGGAACTAGTAAAATAAAAAAAAGTTAAAAAAAGTTTTAAAAATTAAAAAAACAAAAAAACCCATAATAGTTCAAATCACCCCCCATTCGCCCCATTAAAGATTAAAAGGTTAAAAAAATAAATATACCCATATTCGGTATTGCCGAGTTCAGAAATGCCCAATCTGTCAAAATACAAAATCAATCTAATCGGTAAACGGTGTAGCGGCATAAAAATTCTAAATGCCAAAATTACGGTTTTTGGTTGCTGCAAATTTTGCGCAAAATGCAATAACAGGCGATCAAATGTAGCATCTGCGCAAATATGGTAGCGTTAAAAATGTCAGCTCGAGACGCAAAAAAATCCCCCATCACTGCGCCATAGAGCCCAAAAAATTAGAACGCTTAGGGTTTTGGAAAATGGTGCAAAAATTGTGCCACTTTTTTTGGGAAATACTTGAGAATTATTTTTTAACCCCTTAGATAATAATAAACCTATACATGTTTGCTATGTACGAACTTGTACCAACCTGAGGCATCACACCCACTCATCAGTTTTACCATATAGTGAACACTGTGAATAAAATATTCAAAAAACAATTGTGCAATCGCACTTTTTTATTTTGCAATTTTTCCACATTTGGAATTTTTTTGCTGTTTTCCAGTACATGGTAAAATTTATAATTTCATTTAAAAGTACAACTCGTCCCGCAAAAAATAAGCCCTTATATGGCAAGATTGACGGAAAAATGAAAAAGTTACGACTCTTGGAAGAAGGGGAGGAAAAAAAAATAACACTGGAAAAACGGAATATTGCCCCTGGGTAAAGGGTTTAAAAATGTCATATTTTCTGTCAAAAAGTTACCTATGCCCTTTCTTTTATATTTAAATTTTAGAATAGGTGTTTAAAAATGGTGTAATAAATGGCTTACAGCAGTGGAAAATTATTTATAACAATGAAATGTTGCAATTTGCAAAAACATAAATAAAATGAAGCAAATGGTACTATATATAGTATGGTCCCAAATGTGAGAATACAAACCCCTCTTACATATATATGATGGAATAATGAAAATTTTTTTGTCCCACAAAATCTGAAATTAGGTAACAGAATCACTAACAATCTTCGCCAACCACAGTCACCATGTTACGGGGGGCTGTCTGATAATAACCGAAAGGAGTATCAGACAGTCAGGGTCCACCGTGCAAAGACTTTGCTGCAGACTATGGCAGAGTGCAATACCTCTGTTAACTCACAGAAGGATATAATAAGAAAGTAAAGCAATTCCTCCCTTACTTGGAGGGTGTGTGGAATGATCTCTGTTAATAATCACAGAGACAAAGGCAATGTGTGCGAAATGGCACCTACCTAGGTCCGCTCTTCTAGTGGTGCAAAAGAGACGAACAGCAGCGTAAGCCGCACAAAGCTCCTACCTGCGTTCGCTCCACTAGTGTGCGAGGACACGAACCACTAGATATGGCACCTGCCTAGGTCCGCTCTTCTAGTGGTGCAAAAGAGACGAACAGCAGCGTAAGCCGCACAAAGCTCCTACCTCTGTTCGCTCCCCTAGTGTGCGAGGATACGAACAACTGCCAGACGCAGTATAAGGAACGTTACCCTAGCGGCAACGTCCACCTACGAGTAGAATCACAAGGCCCAGCCAGACCATGTGCCTCAGGCACCTGCCTATGTCCGCTCCCCTAAGAGGTAAGGATACGGACAGCAGCCGAAGCTGTAAGGTATAAGAACGCTACCCTGCCGGTAGCGCTCACCTAGCATAGACAGAGGAATGCCTAGAGGAACGCGCACAGAGCGTCTACTCATATGCATGAACAAAGAGGACTGAGCACCATGCGGCGTGTGTCAGGGTCTTATATAGACTCTGTGCCTCATCCAAGATGGAGGACACCAGAGCCAATCCGCTGCCAGAATGACAGGAGTGACGTCATGCTGGCCTATCACCGAGCAAGACGTCACAAGCACATGACCAGCGACCAATCGGCATAGAAGGTGTCAGAGACATGTGACCTCGTGTCAGCGATGATGTCACCCGCACATGTGCAATGGCTCCAAGATTGGACTTAGTCTCCGGCGCTCGCACATGTGCAGTAGCAAGAAATCTGGACTTAGTCTCCAGCGCTCGCACATGTGCAGTAGCAAGAAATCTGGACTTAGTCTCCAGCGCTCGCACATGTGCAGTAGCAAGAAATCTGGACATAGTCTCCAGTGCTCGCAGCAACCGTAACAGTACCTCCCCCTCAAGGGCCCTCCTCCCGGCGACGCAGATAATCGGCAACTAAGTCGGGAGCATGGACAGCCTCCTCAGGCTCCCAAGAGCGATGTTCCGGGCCATAGCCCTCCCAATCTATCAAGAAGAACCTGCGTCCTCTAACCATCTTAGAACC
Source organism: Anomaloglossus baeobatrachus (assembly GCF_048569485.1). Taxonomy (NCBI): domain Eukaryota; kingdom Metazoa; phylum Chordata; class Amphibia; order Anura; family Aromobatidae; genus Anomaloglossus; species Anomaloglossus baeobatrachus. Next base: position 82,232,611 of record NC_134359.1, on the reverse strand, counting down.
AACTATGGCTCGTACCTCATAGCTAGAGCGAGAGGAATCAGAGGCAGGAGAGTGCACTTCACGAGCGTGAGGTAAAATAGCCGGCTTTAGCAGTGAGACATGGAATTTGTCATGAATCCTAAGATGGACAGGTAACTTCAATTGATAGACTACAGGATTTACCTGTCGAAGAACCTCATAAGGACCCAGGAAGCGAGGAGCAAATTTGACAGAGCTCACTCTAAGTCTCACGTGTTTTGCAGAGAGCCACACAAAGTCCCCTGGAGAAAAGACAGGAGCCGGGCGACGAAACCGATCGGACACCGTCTTCATACGGTCCTTAGCTGCTTGGATCGACTCTTGAGTCCGATCCCAAACCTCTCTGGCATTAGTTGCCCAGTCGGCCACAAGAGGAGGAGGTGCAGCAGCGGGAAACGGTACCGGTACCCTAGGGTGTTGCCCATTATTGAGTACGAACGGTGTCTGCCCAGTGGCCTCAGCCAGCGAATTGTTAAGGGCAAATTCTGCCCAGGGTAGGAGGGAGGACCAGTTATCGTGGTTCTCAGCAACAAAGTGTCGAAGGTATATAATCATAGATTGATTGGTACGCTCAACCAAACCATTGGTCTCCGGATGGTATGCCGAAGAAAGATTCAACTCAATTTGCAGAAGGCTACAAAGATCTCGCCAGAAACGGGAAGTAAATTGCGGGCCTCTATCACAAATGATACGATCTGGCATCCCGTGAAGCCTAAAGACATGCTTGAGGAATAGTTTGGCTAGTACCCTGGAAGATGGGATTCTCGATAACGGTACGAGATGAACCATCCGGGAGAAATGGTCCGTAATGACCCACACAAATCTATGTCCCTGTGAACATGGAAGATCACCCACAAAGTCCATGCCTACCACCTCCCATGGTCTATCTGGCACTGGTAAAGGATGCAAGAGTCCAGCCGGTCTCTGCCGTAATGGACGGTTGCGAGCACACGAGTAGCAGGAACCGACATATCTCTTGACGTGGCTGGCTAAGTGTGGCCACCAATACCACCTCTCCAGTAACTCTCGTGTCCGCCTAATACCAAAATGCCCACCCACCTTTGAGGTGTGGGCCCATGACAGTATATCATTCTGTCGATCAGGCGGCACAAAGGTCTTGCCCGGTGGGATTTGGTCTAACGTCACAGGGGAGAGCGTATGAAAAACCCTGGAGGGAAGGATAAGACGAGGTTCGTCAATCTCCTCCTGGGTAGAAAGCATAGAGCGAGACAGGGCGTCTGCCTTGTTATTCTTACTCCCAGACAGATAGTTGATGGAGAAGTGAAAGCGGGAGAAAAACAAGGACCAGCGGGCTTGGCGAGGATTCAGACGCTGAGCGGTTTGTAAGTACGTCAGATTCTTATGGTCTGTATAGACCTGGAAAGGATGTTTCGCTCCTTCCAGCAAGTGACGCCACTCCTCCAAGGCTAATCTCAAGGCGAGCAGTTCCCTATCCCCAATGGTATAGTTTCTCTCTGCCGGTGAAAAGGTTTTAGCAAAGAAGAAACACGGCCTTTTTCTACTTGCACCGTTCTTTTGATACAAGACCGCACCAGCACCCACTGAAGAGGCATCAACCTCTAAGAGGAAGGGCTTACTCTCATCGGGTCTTTGAAGAACGGGAGCAGTTGAAAAGTGTCTTTTTACTGCCTCAAAAGCCTGAGATGTCTCAGTAGACCAGGCTTTGGGATTAGCACCTTTCTTAGTCAAGGCCACCAAAGGGGCCACCAAAGTAGAAAAATGGGGTATGAACTGCCTGTAATAATTTATGAATCCTAAGAAGCGTTGCACCGCCTTCAAGGAATGAGGTTCGGACCATTGCAGGACAGCAGAGAGCTTCGCAGGATCCATAGCCAGACCCTCTTGTGAGATAATGTAACCCAAAAAAGGCAATGAGGACTGCTCGAATACACATTTCTCGACTTTAGCAAACAATGAGTGCTCCCTTAAACGGGAAAGGACACGAACGACATCCTGACGATGAGTCTCCAGATCAGGAGAAAAAATCAGGATGTCGTCCAGATACACCACTACTGAGGATAACAGTAAATCCCTGAACACATCGTTTACGAAGTCCTGAAATACTGCGGGTGCATTACATAACCCAAAAGGCATGACGAGGTATTCATAGTGACCGTCTCGGGTGTTAAAAGCGGTCTTCCATTCGTCACCCTTTCGAATTCGTACCAAGTTATACGCACCCCGCAGATCCAACTTCGTAAAAACTTGAGCTCCTCTCAGTCTGTCAAAGAGCTCCGAAATTAAAGGTAATGGGTATTTGTTCTTTATTGTGATTGCGTTGAGACCCCTGTAATCTATGCAGGGACGCAAATCACCCTCTTTCTTCCGAACAAAGAAAAACCCAGCTCCCGCGGGAGAGACAGACTTACGAATGAACCCCTTCTCTAAGCTCTCTCTTATATAGGTCGACATGGCCTCCGACTCAGGTATCGACAGGGGGTAAACCCTGCCTTTAGGTGGAACCGAACCTGGGATAAGGTCTATGGCACAGTCATACGGCCTATGGGGTGGAAGAACCTCTGCACCCTGTTTGGAGAACACGTCAGCGAAATCCAAATAGGGTGTAGGTATGGGAGAGAGATCAGTTGATGCAACCGCAACGACCTTAGGTGGTAAGGGAAGACATCGGGACTGACATTTCGAACCCCAACTAATAATGCTGTCAGACTCCCAGTCAATGTGAGGAGCATGAGTCCGAAGCCATGGAAGACCCAGAAGGACGTCGTCTATACCCTCAGGCAAAACAAGAAAAGAAATCTCCTCTATGTGACCCTGAGACAGGGAAAGGCGCAAGGGAACTGTCCTCAATGTAATGGAGTCAGACAACATAGTTCCATTAACAACACGGACTGGAATAGGCGCCTCTAACATGATAGAGGGAATATTGTGTCCCTTTACAAATCCTGAGGACACAAAAATCCCGTCAGCTCCGGAATCCACAAAAGCCATAATAGGCCATGTATTCTCAGATAACGAGAGCTGACCTGGGATACAACACTTAGAGGGTGCAGAAGACGTCTCTAGTAACCCCCCTCTAATGGTTACTAGGCCAGGGAGTTTCCCTGACGACTAGGACACTTGTTGGCATAGTGCCCAGCCTGACGACATACGTAACATATAGGAGGACCAGACTTGCGTAGTCTGGAGAACGTATGACCTAACTCCATAGGAGTGGGAGATGTTTCAGATGCTCAGGAAGATGGTAGTGGACCCTCAACAACTGGAATAGCCCGATGCTTAGGGCGTGAGGAAGAGACCTCGAGTCTACGTTCCTTATGGCGTACATCGATCCTCGTTGCTACTGTGATCAAGTCCTCCAGAGAAGCAGGGACCTCACGAGTAGCAAGGGCATCCTTGACATAGCCTGCCAACCCTCTCCAGAAGATAGGAATCAACACCTTCTCTGGCCAATCTAGTTCTGCCACCAGAGTTCTAAAAGCAATGGCATAAGAACTAGTGGATAACGAACCCTGAGATAGATCTAACAGTCTCAGGGCCGCATCATGGGTAACCTGCGGACCCATGAATACCGCCTTAAGAGCATCAAGAAAGTCTTGATGTCTCAGAGTAACCACATCAGAGCGCTCCCATAGGGGAGTCGCCCATTCTAAGGCTTTGTCCTGAAGTAAGGAGATGATAAAGCCTACTCTGGACCTCTCCGTAGAGAAGCGAGAAGAGTTAACCTCTAGGTGTATCTGACACTGACTAATGAAACCACGACATGATCTGGCATCGCCAGAATATCTGTTTGGTAGAGCAAGTCGAGGATCATGTGCAGATGTCACCATGGTCTGAGGTTTATCCTCTATACTCTTGAGCCGTGACTCAAGTACTTGTATGTAACGGTGTAACTGCTGATATTCTGCCATAACTGCCAGACCCTTGGCTCAGTCCTAATGTTACGGGGGGCTGTCTGATAATAACCGAAAGGAGTATCAGACAGTCAGGGTCCACCGTGCAAAGACTTTGCTGCAGACTATGGCAGAGTGCAATACCTCCGTTAACTCACAGAAGGATATAATAAGAAAGTAAAGCAATTCCTCCCTTACTTGGAGGGTGTGTGGAATGATCTCTGTTAATAATCACAGAGACAAAGGCAATGTGTGCGAAATGGCACCTACCTAGGTCCGCTCTTCTAGTGGTGCAAAAGAGACGAACAGCAGCGTAAGCCGCACAAAGCTCCTACCTGCGTTCGCTCCACTAGTGTGCGAGGACACGAACCACTAGATATGGCACCTGCCTAGGTCCGCTCTTCTAGTGGTGCAAAAGAGACGAACAGCAGCGTAAGCCGCACAAAGCTCCTACCTCTGTTCGCTCCCCTAGTGTGCGAGGATACGAACAACTGCCAGACGCAGTATAAGGAACGTTACCCTAGCGGCAACGTCCACCTACGAGTAGAATCACAAGGCCCAGCCAGACCATGTGCCTCAGGCACCTGCCTATGTCCGCTCCCCTAAGAGGTAAGGATACGGACAGCAGCCGAAGCTGTAAGGTATAAGAACGCTACCCTGCCGGTAGCGCTCACCTAGCATAGACAGAGGAATGCCTAGAGGAACGCGCACAGAGCGTCTACTCATATGCATGAACCAAGAGGACTGAGCACCATGCGGCGTGTGTCAGGGTCTTATATAGACTCTGTGCCTCATCCAAGATGGAGGACACCAGAGCCAATCCGCTGCCAGAATGACAGGAGTGACGTCATGCTGGCCTATCACCGAGCAAGACGTCACAAGCACATGACCAGCGACCAATCGGCATAGAAGGTGTCAGAGACATGTGACCTCGTGTCAGCGATGATGTCACCCGCACATGTGCAATGGCTCCAAGATTGGACTTAGTCTCCGGCGCTCGCACATGTGCAGTAGCAAGAAATCTGGACTTAGTCTCCAGCGCTCGCACATGTGCAGTAGCAAGAAATCTGGACTTAGTCTCCAGCGCTCGCACATGTGCAGTAGCAAGAAATCTGGACATAGTCTCCAGTGCTCGCAGCAACCGTAACACACCACTTGTAGAGTCACTGACTGAAGTCCCCACTATGGTGTCTCCATCCCAGGCGCCATCTTTGCTCTTACATCTCCATGTGGATGTCTCCATGTTTGCTGCATGGAACTCTCGGTGTCCAACATTCCGCCTTGTGACCTCACATAGAACCTTCATCACCAGAGTCTACAGATTCTAACCGCAAAGACTGACACAATATAGTACTGTACAGCCACAATCAGGACATTTGGAGGGTCAGTTTATGTTCACACAGGTTGTTTCTGGTGTGGGGTTTTTTGTATTTTTTTATTGGTTTTCTGCAAATACATGTAAATAAAAAACTGCTTTTTACCATACCAGCAAAATCTATCAGATCAGATTCCAGAAATCTTATGTACGCACAGACACATACAACTACTTTTTTTTTCCTTTCTGAACTTGTAAAATGCTGCAGGTTTTTTTCCTGCATTTGTTTTTACTGCTTTTTTCCCCCAATGAAAGCCATGAGAGTGAAAAAAAAAACCAGCAGTGCATTTTTGTTGCGTTTTTGCTGTTTTTTTTTTTTGGTGAATGAACATGTACTGTAAACAAATGACAGAACAAAAATCCAGTAAAAAACGCGGCAAACTCTCAGCACAAAAACACAACTTTTTTTACTGCCAAGAGATCAGGTTTTGCTGCTAACCCCACCCCCCCCCCCAAAAAATGTAGCAAAAATGCCCTGCGTGAACATAGCCTAAGCATACATGTTGGCACAAGTTTAACTGATTGAAAACCCTGTGAAGTTCCACATTTACCTGTGTGGTTGATCCCGGATCCTCCGTTCTCCTTGTCTTGACCGTCAGAGATGATGGAGTCATCAATCCTGGATCCACCGCTCTCTTTGTCTTCACCTCTTTACTTGAACCTCTCAGTTCATGATCCTTGATCCTCCACTCTTGTCTTCACCTCCAGACATGAGAATGTATTTATAATCCTGGATCCTCCGCTCTCTTTATCTTCTGAGATGATCATCTGAGACCTCGATCCATGGTCCTCTGCTCTTCTCTTCACCTTCTGAGATGACCATCTGTGTCCTCGATCCTTCTCTCTCCTCTTCATCTTCTGGAATGAGCATTTGTCCCCTGTACACCAAGTTCTATAGATTCTCAGTCATTGTGACATCACGCGGTGAGGTAACAATGGCCGCCTGTATCAGGTGATGTCACATATGTGACCATGAAGGACATCCCCTGTTGTTAACATTGATAACAAGTAGTAATTATATGGCAGACCATATTGGTGAGGATCAAGGCTGTGAGGAGCAGGTGATTGAGTTCACAAAAGAAAAAATATGTTTATTTTTTCTGAAAAATCTAAATTCCTTATAAATATGTACTTCTGCAACAGATTACGAGCACCTGAAATTTTATGCCAATTTCCTTCCTTATACAAAAGTCACCATTATAGAAATAGAGGTCTCGTTTATTATTAATAAAAATGTAACTGTTGCTGATAGCAACCTGCCCGATTCAACACTATGCTATTTTTTTATGTTAATATTTGTATTTTATTTTTTTTCAGCAAAAACACTATAGCAATATGCTTGAGTTAAACAATGCATTTTCACGCCATTTTCTTGCTTTTTTAGGAGGTTCTGACAGTTGTTTCTAAACTCAGCTTTCTTTAGTGTTAGCTTTGTCTTCATGCGTAATAAAGTTTTCCAATTACAACTTTTTACAAACAGCGGCTGCTAATAGCATAAAATCATGCAATAAGTAAGAGCCGCCTCACCTATCCCCCTGTGCCAATGCTGCCCGAACCCCTGGTAATGTTTGTACACTTCAGTTCAGGCTGCGTGATGTGGTTCTTGCTATCAGTGACTGTAGCCATGAAGTCATGTATTGTAGCCATGTGCTCATGGTTATGGAAGACATTCTCATAATACTGTTAGTGGTTTTCAAGATGGTGGCATGGTCACTGTTTGTTCCTTGGTTAAAGGAAACCTGTCACCAGATTTGGGGCCTATAAGCTGCGGCCACCACCAATGAGCTGTTATATACAACATTCCAGAATACTGTATATAAGGCCGCTGTGTAGAACGTAAAAATCACTTTATAATACTCACCTAAATGGTCGGTGCGGTGCAGACTGGTTGGATGAGTGTCTACATTCTCCGCTGACGGCACCTCCTCTTTCGGCCATCTTTGTCCTCCTTCTTCTGAAGCCTGGGTGCATGACGCATTCTACGTCATTCACACTAGCCAGCATTGAGGTCTTGCGCAGGTGCACTTTGATCTGCCCTGAGCAGGGCTGATCATAGTATTGTAGTGCGCATGAGCAGGACCACAATGCTGGTGAGTGTGTATGACGTAGGACGCGTCATGCTCCCAGGCTTCAGAAGAAGGAGGACAAAGATGGCCGAAAGAGGAGGCGCCGGTACCGGAGAATGGAGGCGCCCATCCATCCAGTCTGCACCGCACCGACCATTTAGGTGAGTATTATAAAGTCATTTTCATGTTCTACACAGCGGCCTGGGCTCTTATATACAGCATGTTAGAATGCTGTATATACAGTTAGGTCCAGAAATATTTGGACAGTGACACAAGTTTTGTTATTTTAGCTGTTTACAAAAACATGTTCAGAAATACAATTCTATATATAATATGGGCTGAAAGTGCACACTCCCAGCTGCAATATGAGAGTTTTCACATCCAAATCGGAGAAAGGGTTTAGGAATCATAGCTTTGTAATGCATAGCCTCCTCTTTTTAAAGAGACCAAAAGTAATTGGACAAGGGGCTCTAAGGGCTGCAATTAACTCTGAAGGCGTCTCCCTCGTTAACCTGTAATCAATGAAGTAGTTAAAAGGTCTGGGGTTGATTACAGGTGTGTGGTTTTGCATTTGGGAGCTGTTGCTGTGACCAGACAACATGCGGTCTAAGGAACTCTCAATTGAGGTGAAGCAGAACATCCTGAGGCTGAAAAAAAAGAAAAAATCCATCAGAGAGATAGCAGACATGCTTGGAGTAGCAAAATCAACAGTCGGGTACATTCTGAGAAAAAAGGAATTGACTGGTGAGCTTGGGAACTCAAAAAGGCCTGGGCGTCCACGGATGACAACAGTGGTGGATGATCGCCGCATACTTTCTTTGGTGAAGAAGAACCCGTTCACAACATCAACTGAAGTCCAGAACACTCTCAGTGAAGTAGGTGTATCTGTCTCTAAGTCAACAGTAAAGAGAAGACTCCATGAAAGTAAATACAAAGGGTTCACATCTAGATGCAAACCATTCATCAATTCCAAAAATAGACAGGCCAGAGTTAAATTTGCTGAAAAACACCTCATGAAGCCAGCTCAGTTCTGGAAAAGTATTCTATGGACAGATGAGACAAAGATCAACCTGTACCAGAATGATGGGAAGAAAAAAGTTTGGAGAAGAAAGGGAACGGCACATGATCCAAGGCACACCACATCCTCTGTAAAACATGGTGGAGGCAACGTGATGGCATGGGCATGCATGGCTTTCAATGGCACTGGGTCACTTGTGTTTATTGATGACATAACAGCAGACAAGAGTAGCCGGATGAATTCTGAAGTGTACCGGGATATATTTTCAGCCCAGATTCAGCCAAATGCCGCAAAGTTGATTGGACGGCGCTTCATAGTACAGATGGACAATGACCCCAAGCATACAGCCAAAGCTACCCAGGAGTTCATGAGTGCAAAAAAGTGGAACATTCTGCAATGGCCAAGTCAATCACCAGATCTTAACCCAATTGAGCATGCATTTCACTTGCTCAAATCCAGACTTAAGACGGAAAGACCCACAAACAAGCAAGACCTGAAGGCTGCGGCTGTAAAGGCCTGGCAAAGCATTAAGAAGGAGGAAACCCAGCGTTTGGTGATGTCCATGGGTTCCAGACTTAAGGCAGTGATTGCCTCCAAAGGATTCGCAACAAAATATTGAAAATAAAAATATTTTGTTTGGGTTTGGTTTATTTGTCCAATTACTTTTGACCTCCTAAAATGTGGAGTGTTTGTAAAGAAATGTGTACAATTCCTACAATTTCTATCAGATATTTTTGTTCAAACCTTCAAATTAAACGTTACAATCTGCACTTGAATTCTGTTGTAGAGGTTTCATTTCAAATCCAATGTGGTGGCATGCAGAGCCCAACTCGCGAAAATTGTGTCACTGTCCAAATATTTCTGGACCTAACTGTAAGAGCCCACTGGTGGTGGCCGCAGCTTATAGGCCCCAAATCTGGTGACACGTTGTCTTTACAATCTAATTCAGGCTGTTAAGCTATGTGCGCACTTTGCGTCGAGGTAGTTGCAGTTCAAAAAGCATCCTCTGGCAGAAAGGACAATGCTTTTGGCTTTAAAAATGCATGTAAAACGCAAAGAAAGTAGCCTATGCGCACCTTGCGGTTTTTATGAGTTTTTAGTGCTTTTCAGCTAATGCTGCAGTTTTGTATTAAATTGAATGGATGGGAGACGCAGCCAAAATGGCAAAACCAATTGACATGTTACTTCTTTAAACGCTGAGTTTTTGCCCAAATTTATGCAAATTAAACGCAGCGTTTTGAACTGCAAACTGCGCACAAGAAAGCTCAATGTCCCATTGACTTTGCTTGAAAAGCACGACGCAAGCATTTTGGTATGAAAACGCTGCAGTTGAAAAAGCAGTGGAAAAGCAGGTAAAAAATGAATCCACTGCTGGTTGTTTCACAGCATTGGATTGGATTTCACGGTGGTATATATATATATATATATATACATAAATATATATATATATATATATACATATTCTTACTTCGTACATACTAAAAGCGGCCTTATAGATTTGTTCAGCGTCACCGGTGGAAGTAGGAAGATGCTTGAATCCTTTTTCAGACCACAAAGGCAGAGGGAACATTAGAGGTGGACAACACTTTAGGCTGTGTGCACACACTGCATTTTTTTAAGCACTTTTTGGTGAGGTTTTGTCACAAAAACTTATCTCTATCCTTATGCCATAAAAGTCAATGAGAGTTCTGAAGTTCTGTGCACGCAATGTTTTTTTTTTTTTCCTTGCAGATTTGGTTCCGGAAGAATACTGCAGCAGCATGTCAATTCTTGGTGCGTTTTCAGCCCTTCCACCCATTGACTTCATTATCAAAGACACCCCAAAACGTGGCAAAAATGCACCTTGTATTTTAGTGTGCTTTTATGTCAGAAGATGCAGTTTTGAATGCAGAAACTTTCGGCACCAAATACGTGTGCACATAGCCTTATAATTTAACTGGGTGCAAATGATTTGGAGCTTATTATTTTATTATTTTTTTTTCTGCACCTCATTTTAAATTTATTTTGATTACAAATTTTTTTTAGAATGATGGTTCACTTAATGACTTAATGAATCCCCTTATAGATTTTATGCTAGTGAAGCTCCGAGTTGTAATGACTTTCCTGTTATCTGGTTATGTGACTGTAGCCGGCAGCAAACCTATTGATACGGCACAGCGATGGTCTGCTGAACGAATGCAAAGTCACAATGACCTTGAGAAATGTGTCCAACAAAAGCATCTTGTTATCTGGAAGCGTTTGTGTTGCCTTTTGGAAATGTAGTAATAATGAGGACTGGTTAGATTGCAGCCGGACTGAATTAGGAAAACCGCGATTATTAAGATATCCTGAAAAGTTAGAAAAGAAGATCTAGCAAAATACTTAAAAAAGGAACCTGATAGGAGATTTATGGTGCCTGATCCACGGCCAGGATAAATCTCTCACTGGCTGAGTTATTGCATTTGTTTATGATTTATTCCGGAACACGGTGGAATTTTTTGGGAAACATCGTTTAGGCCTAAGCCACACGGCAAGAAAATCGGTGCAAGAGGAGTGCGATAAAACATCGCATTCCACTCGGACCAATATTAGCCTGTGTGTCCGCGCACATGAGCGATTATTCTCTCAGTCCTAATCGGACCGAGAAAACAATCACAGCATGCTGCGACTGTAATGTGAGACTCTTTTCTCTCGCACCCATTCAAGTGCTTTTTAGGACCCAGCACTAGGGATACCTGGGCTCAGGTATCCAGCTCGGCGCATAGGTGCGAAACCTATCTAGGGTGGTGAGGGACCCCAGGGACCAGCAATTTTGGTCAGGGGTCACCATCTTCCCTTTCTCTAGACACAGGGTTTCCCTTCCTTTACACCATGTGCTTGGTACTTCCCTGTACCTAGCGTGACACAGTGACCCTGCTTTCAGTGATGTGTCACTTCGTTTATTCGTTTACTGAATGCAGCAGTTGTGATAAAATCCCTGTTTTCTCTGCTGCAGATCCAGCAGTGCTAGGAATGCTGAGCTGTGTATAACCCTGCACGAATAACTTATTAGCAGCTTTCTGTGTACAGTCATGGCCAAAAGTTTTGAGAATGCTACAAATATTAATTTTTACAAAGTCTACTGCTTAAGTTTTTCTAAAGGCAGTTTGCATATACTCCAGAATGTCATAAAGAGTGATCAGCTTAACAGCAATTACTTGCAAAGTCAATATTGGCTAAGAAAATGAACTTTAACCCCCAAAACACATTTCAATATCATTGCATTCCTGCCTTAAAAGGAGCAGCTAACATTGTTTTAGTGATTGTTCCATTAACACAGGTGTGGGTGTTGATGAGGACAGGGCTGGCGATCAATCAGTCATGATTAAGAAAAAATGACACCACTGGACACTTTAAAAGGAGGCTGGTGCTTGGTATCATTGTTACTCTTCAGTTAACCATGGTTATCTCTAAAGAAACACATGCAGCCATCATTGCTCTGCACAAAAATGGCCTAACAGGGAAGAGTATCGCAGCTACAAAGATTGCACCTCAGTCAACAATCTATCGCATCATCAAGAACTTCAAGGAGAGAGCTTCCATTGTTGCCAAAAAGGCTCCAGGGCGCCCAAGAAGGACCAGCAAACGCCAGGATCGTATCTTAAAACTGTTTCAGCTGCGGGATCGGACTACCAGCAGTGCCGAGCTAGCTCAGCAATGGCAGCAGGCTGGTGTGAGTGCTTCTGCACGCACTGTGAGGCGGAGACTGCTTGAACAAGGCCTGGTTTCAAGGAGGGCAGCAAAGAAGCCACTTCTCTCCAGAAAAAAACATCAGGGACCGACTGATATTCTGCAAAAGGTACAGGGAGTGGACTGCTGAGGACTGGGGTAAAGTCATTTTCTCAGATGAATCCCCTTTTCGATTGTTTGGGACATCTGGAAAACAGCTTATTAGGAGAAGAAGAGGTGATCGCTACCACCAGTCTTGTCTCATGCCAACTGTTAAGCATCCTGAAACCATTCATGTGTGGGGTTGCTTCTCAGCCAAGGGAATCGCACCACTCACAGTCTTGCCTAAAAACACAGCCATGAATAAAGAATGGTACCAGAATGTCCTCCAAGAGCAACTTCTCCCAACTGTCCAAGAGCAGTTTGGCGCCCAACAATGCCTTTTCCAGCATGATGGAGCACCTTGCCATAAAGCAAAGGTGATCACTAAATGGCTCATGGAACAAAACATAGAGATTTTGGATCCATGGCCTGGAAACTCCCCAGATCTTAATCCCATTGAGAACTGAGAACTTGTGGGCAATCATCAAGAGACGGGTGGACAAACAAAAAACAACAAATTCTGGCAAAATGCAAGCATTGCTTATGCAAGAATGGACAGCTATCAGTCAGGATTTGCTCCAGAAGTTGATTGAGAACATGCCAGGGAGAATTGCAGAGATCCTGAAGAAGAAGGGTCAACACTGCAAATATTGACTTGCTGCATTAACTCATTCTAACTGTCAATATAACCTTTTGGTACTCATAATATGATTGCAATTATATTTCTGTATGTGATGTAAACATCAGACAAACACAATTAAAAACCAGAGGGCAACAGATCATGTGAAAATATCATTTTGGTGTCATTCTCAAAACTTTTGGCCATGACTGTATATTGAGAGAAAACTACCAATCAGTGGTGGAGGTGTGCTTTGACCAGTAAAAACAGTATGATACATCATTTGGAGCCAGGATCATTGCCTCTACATCATGCTGTTCTCAGATTACATATAATAAACCCAGTGACATATTCTCGTTAGGTCGGGGTCAGAGGAGCGGATGAATCGGACAAGTGCAATATGAGAAAATTTTGCATTGCGCTCTGACCAATGTTACTCAATAAGGCAGAGTAGATCTGCATTTTTTTTCTCATCACGAATCGGCATGAGAAAGAAGTTGCAGCATGCTTTGATTGGCAGTGAGTCTCGGCTCACTCACACCTATACAAATCTATGGGTGTGTGTGAAACTTCAGACTGCATCGGATGCTATACACTCGTCTGACCCCGGCATTAAAGGGATTATCCAGAAATTTATTTTTCAGCTGGTGTCCCGGCATTGGCAAAATACTCATTTGCCAATGCTCTCCATACAGCTGCCAGGGTCCCCTGATGGTCTCCGAGCCTTTTCTATTGACAGTCACATCAAGTGACTGCTGCAGTCAATTAATGGCCACAGCAATGAAGACCAATGATTGGATGCAGCAGTCACATGTCTGTATGACTGGAATAGGCTGTAGCTGTGCTGCCGCAGAGGATATGGGCAGTGAGTATGAGGGGGATTGGCAGGTGAGTATATTTTCTATATTTTACTGTTGACTGATTCCTTTTAAATGGTATAATAGCCAAGTGCTCTGAAAGTTCCATGATTTATCAGATCTTGTTACCTGCAATAAATGTGAAGCCCACACAGTTATTATAACCATGAAACTTCCAAAAGACACAGAAAACTAAAAGTCTGTGTATAACTTTGACATGGAAAAATGATTTTACATATGTTAGTGGTTGTTTCAGTTTTCAATCTTCATTCCTTCATTCACTTTAGTCCCTCTACAGTTTGCCTGATCAAAGTTTTAGATATTTTAGTGGGAGTGTCTCTCCCTGTAATACAGGCTGGATGTGAGCTCAGAGTTTCTCTCCCTGTAATACAGGCTGGATGTGAGCTCAGAGTTTCTCTCCCTGTAATACAGGCTGGAATTGAGCTCTGTGTGTAGATAGGATGCTGCTGTTTTCATTTCATATATCAGCATATATTCTAACCTGTGCTTATTTATATTTCATGTGCTTTCCTTTTTATCTATAGGTTGTCGGCTCTGCGTCAAACTTTAGATACTTTCTCCCCTCTCCTTTGCAGGGCTGAGTACAACCGCTCCTCCTGCTACTTCTAACTCAGAGCGAAGGGAAAGGATAACAGACAACTATCAGGAGCTCATTTGACTGATTTGAAATATTTTTGCAAAAGCACTGAGCGACATAAAGATCTTATAGGCTTTGCATCAGGAAAATGATCGAATTTTATATTTTAATGAATACTTTTAGGAAATAAATGAACAATATTTTTTTTTAGACAAACTGCATTTAAAGGGAAGCTCTGGTGAACAAAAACAATACTTTTCCATTTTAATTATTTTTTTAAAAAATATCCTTTAGAATTTCAAATAATTTTAATTCGTTTTTAAAAATATCCTTCAGAATTTTCTAACCTTGCTGTTCGCTAATCTGCCCAAATCTATCAGCAAAGAGAAAATATTCCCGGGAATGTAAGTACCACAAGATAAAGTGAAATAGTAATAAAGAAGGGCTTGATCTACATCTTAGGCCTCTGTCACACGTACGTTAAAATCACGCATGTGCCGCGAGACACGTATTTCCCCTGCGTGTTGCGTGTGGTAAGTACGTGTCTCCGGTACATGCGGCCCACATGTGTTCTCTGTGTGCTATCCGCGATAACACACGGAGAACTGGTAATTTGAATACTCACGTGGTCCTTGCTGCTGTCCCGGGTACTGATCTTCGGCTCCAGCTCCGCCCACTCCCCGCTGATGATGCTTCCGGCCGAGCGGAGGGGCGGAGATTAGCACCCATTACAGCACGCCCACCTCGTTAACACGCTCATAATGAGCGGCGGCCGGCAGCAACTGTTTGCAGCGGAAGATTCTGCAGGGCTGGTGGAGGTGAGTATGTGTTTTTTTATTTTAAAATAATGACACATTTTTCTCCGGCGCGTGTCACATGGGACCGCATCCACACTACATCCGTGTGGTACGGGTGCGGGCCGTGTGACACCCGTGCTGCCGGAGAGAAACGGACATGTCGGCATGAGGAACCCACGGACACACGTAAGTACGGAATGGGCACACGATCCAAAATACTTACATGTGTCCAAACCATTAGGAATCCATAGGTCCACGTGTGTACGTGTCTCCGGTATGTGAGAAAACTGCAAAACACGTACCGGAGGCACGTACATGTGACAGAGGCCTTAGAGGACAAGCTGATTTTTACATGGGATTGGAATATCTGAACTGAAACGTCTACCCATGAAAGACGAGTATAATTCACTTTAATCCTTCCGTTAAGACATTCACTCGTTTAATCTTGGGACAACTGATTCTTTAACACTCTACATTTTTTTCATAGTATGTTATTTTTATTTCTTTTTGATACGTAACGTTTTTTATTTTTTTTATTTAGGGGGGAGTGATGTATTAAAACCAGATTTTAAGACATACAATAAATCAATGTATATTTCTATTTAAATAGTTTAAAGCTTAAAAACAGTGTAAAAATACCATACATATGCAGGAAATAGGCTTGATTGTAAACCAGAACAAGGCTGTCACGAGTGTGTCACGAGTGACAGACAGACATGTGCTTTCTGGAAATAGAAGGTCACAGCGTTTGGCTACGCAGAATGCTCCCTAACTTTCTATTGTTCCTGCTGTCAGTATTCATTATTATAGATAGCTTTCCTGCTGGATTTTCATCTCTCCCCCTTTTGGACCCAGCAGGAGCTCACCTTCCACCCAGCTGCTAATCATCAGTATTCTCTTGGTGCTTAAATACTCCCTTCTTCTTTGTGGTGACTGGTGCTGGTGATATTATTCAGTTAATTCTAGCTCTGGTTGCAAGCAGGTGGCTTGTACTCGTCTGTAGTATCATTGCTGAAGCTTTGCTGAACTCGTTACATACTGTAGATAGATATTTACATAGGTTGAAAAAAGACCTAGGTCCATCTACTTCAACCTTCCTCCACCAATTCTACATTTTGTCCCTAAGTCACTTATAACTGACAATGTTGTGTGTACTGAGGAAATCATCCAGCCTTTTTTAAAGGCTGTTATAGTATCTGCCATTACTACCTCTTGTGGTAGGGTATTCCACAATCTGAGTGCTCTAAAGGCCGATCGCACCCACCCCCGACTTTTGTGCATCACGGCAAATCGCTGCCCGTGGCGGACAAAATCGCTAGGCCCCGTCACACAGACTTACCTGCCTAGTGACGTCGCTGTGGTCGGTGAACAGCCTCTTTTCTAAGGGGGAGGTTCGTGCGGCGTCACAGCGACGTCACACGGCAGGCGTCCAATAGAAGCGTAGGGGTGGATAGCAGCCGCAGGAAAGTCACGCCCACCTTCTTGCCGGAGGACGCAGGTACGGTGTTGTTCGTTGTTTCTGGTGTCTCAAACATAGCAATGTGTGCTGCCTCAGGAACGACGAACAACCTGCGTCCTGAACCAGCAACGATTTTATGGAAATGAACTACGTGTCAACGATCAACGATAAGGTGAGTATTTTTGATCGCTAGCGGTCGCTTGTACGTGTCACACGCAACGACGTCGCTAACGAGGCCGGATGTGCGTCATGAATTCCGTGACCCCCAACGACATCTTGTTAGCGATGTCGTTGCGTGTAAACCAGCCTTAACTGTAAAGAACCCTTTCCTATTTAGCTGCTGGAATCACTTTTCTTCCAGCAGCTAAATAGGAAAGGGTTCTTTACAGTTAGAGCAGTCTGAGTCATCTGCGGATAAGTCTCCTATGTGTCCCTCTTGTGTCTTACTTTAACATTTAGTGGTATTGATGAAGAGCTCATCCCACCCGTTCCCTATTTAGGGTCCAGCACTAGGGTCAGGTACCCGGCTCGGCTCATAGGTGCGGAACCTATCTAGGGTGGTGAGGGACCCCAGAGACCAGCTGTAGGTTTAGTCAGGGGTCACCATCTCCCCCTTTCCTAGATGCAGGTGTCCTCTTCCCTTCCCTGTCGCCGCTCGCTTCGTACTTCCTCGTACCTAGCGTGACAAAGGCTGGGAAGATAAAACATGAAGGATTTGCTTCAATGTGTAACTGGATCTTGCAAATACCTGGTGATGTGCTCAGTTTTGCTCTGCTCCAATGAGTGGATCAGTAATCTATGGCTCACAGATGGGACTCCTCTGGTCTCGCTCCTCTTTTGATTAGCCGGCATGGCACAATGTCATCATTGTGACTTGAACACACAACGACAGACAACATCGGCTAAGCAAATGAGGAGCCACAGATGCTGGCAGGTAGGAGCTACTTCTTGGGGCTCACATCTAGTGGCCATGGATTTCTGACCTGGCCACTGGGCCAGAGTCCTGCACATTTATTGGTTCATCTGTAGTAGATAGATGTCGGTCCTGACTTATATTCTTGGGCATGTTGGAAGGTTTGATAAAGGGTTGGACAGTTACTTAGCGCTATCTCCAAAAAGTAGCACTAGGTGGTTTTCTGTTCTTTACAAATGGTTTTCCAATGGAACATAGCCAGTAAGTCTCCATACAAAGCTGGTCTCCTTCAGATAAGTCAGTAGCCTCAAAGATGGAAATATGTTGGCCTCTTGACATAGATACAGATAAGGATTTGTTCATTTCTACATTGTGGTTTCATTTATTACATAAGTTACATCCCTATGCTGGATCCATCATAAGACAAAGATCAGTTGCGACTGATGACCACATTGACTGTCACCGCCCTCTCTCTGCATCTAGAGACTTGTGACAGAATCTGGGCCAGAGTCTCTCTGTGCTGTCTGATCTGAGACCCATCACATTAAATGTATTCCCATTCCTTTGGTGCTAAAAGGGTTAATGTCAGTTTTACTTTCCAGCAGCTTCTGACTCCTGGCCTCAGGTGTTTCCGGTTGGTGACCACTCCTTTCCCTTATATATGGTCACATCTCCCAGTAGAGGGGCCGGTTATTCTGATTCATTCTGAAATTAGGTTTCAAGGTGGAAGGAGCTGCTGGAACCCTTGTTGTGTGAAGTGGTGTAGGTTGCAGTCCTGGTGTCTGACTGCAACAGTGAAGTTGGGATTTCTCCTTTGTTATTTCACCTGTCTGTTTTACCTTCCCTTCATGTTGTTTTAGTGCAGAGTTGGGACTAGCGATCCTCACCTGCCAGCTCACTAGCCACGGTTATTGCAGGGCTTCTTAGAATTTTAGGTATCTTGCTCAGCGACAGGTGTAGAACCTTTATAGGGCTTGCTAGGAGTGCAGGTTGCAGCTGCATGTGAGTGCAGGAGGTGTCCCATCATCTCCCTCCCTAGTGCCAGAGCCCACCATTGTTAAAGTGTCAACTGTGTACCCCTTGTTTGTTGTGGTGAAACCCCTGTTTGTTGTGTATCTGTCACGCTCCCCGTGTCCCAGCACCACTCCTTACCCACTGATCCAGCCCATGTGTTCACCAGTCATGGCTGCCGCTCCCGCTCTTGCTCCCCTGAGTCCTGTTCCTGGTCTCAGGAGTCTGACTCTGAGTATTAGCCTCATGGTTCTGTATAGGACCAGGCCGCGCCCACTCTCCTGGTCTTATAGGCCCAGCACACCTGAAGCAGGTAATGACATGGGGCTGTGCTGGGTATATAAGACTTGCCTTTCCATGTGGGCGGGGCCTGATCAACGTGTCTTGTAGCTAGTCTTATGAGCTAGGTGCTCAGGTCCCCTGGTGCCGTGTCCTGCTGACTTCTTGTCATTGCTCCTTGGTACCTATGCCTGTTTACATTACTGTCCTAAAGAACTCTGTGACTCTGGTGACCTGTTTATACTTGTCCCTGCCACGTCAGCGCTCCGGCTGCCGTGTACCCTGCCCTCCGGTGGGGTGCAAGGTCCAGTGGATCCACCTCCTGGGCCTACCAGTCTTCCCGGCCCTGACAGTATCTCGACCTTCCCCAAGTCCATACGTGACATTGACTTATCATAGGTTTATTTAGGTTCTGTTGAAATTTCTGTCGTTTTGACAAGAAAATTAGCGCAAACTCTTTTTTTTTTTAAGGGAAAATATGAAAAAATGTGATTTTCTGATGTTGAGTATTCTGCTGATCTGAGCCGTCTTGATTTGTTGACTGCTGGTCATCTGACATTTGACCACCTATGTTAGGACCACTTGAGCTGTCAGACACCACAGTCTGGGTTTTATAATGACATTAGGCTGATTATATTTAGTTCATTGATAAATATTTTACAAGATGATAATATAGAGCTTATGCAATAAAATATGTGTATATTTCCACCATAGTGTATACACCAGATTATGCTACCAATATCTGCTGAGTGAGGATCTGACCTCTGGGATATCAAAGGATACAGACCTAGCTTTGTATTTGGGAATTATAGCACTGTTCTTCAGTTAATAAAAGAAAGCCTTTGTTCTAGGCGCCATTGGTCGGACTGTCAATATCAGTCAACGACGGCATAGCATAGGGTTCTAGGTACAGATCCAACCAAAAGCAA
Organism: Anomaloglossus baeobatrachus; assembly: GCF_048569485.1. Lineage (NCBI taxonomy): Eukaryota > Metazoa > Chordata > Amphibia > Anura > Aromobatidae > Anomaloglossus > Anomaloglossus baeobatrachus. The sequence goes on along the minus strand of NC_134359.1, from coordinate 82,213,011 downwards.
CAACCCAAAGTCCTTTTTGGGACAGGGGCTCTTTTTGGCAACAATCTGAACTGCAGAATATGTTGACTTGTTATTTCCAATATCAGACTCTACAGCGGGTCCCAAACCTGTAGCTCAAGAGCCACTTGTGGCGCGTGGGCTCATGTTATGTGGCAGGTTTAGCAAACAGCTATGAAGAGCTGATGGAGAATTTTGTGAATAGCCCCACACAGAAGAGCACATCGGGATGTGTGTATACAATAATGGTGGGGAGAGGGAATAAGTATAGTAACCTGGAGACAGGACGATACCGCCAGTTAGAGGAGACATGAAGCTGGGTGCAATAATGTGGGGAGGGTGCTTGATGCAAGATTACATAGGGTAGAGTGGGAACCCTTTGATGTAAGTATCCTGCCAATGCAACAAGGTTTCTGTGTGCTTTCTGGGGGAAGCTTTGCCCATCATTTCATTGGGACTGTGGGGCTCTTGGTGTCACTATTGTGTAAATTGGAGGTTTCCCATCTATTAGAGCTGAATATGGTGCTCAAGTTTAGAAAGGTTGGGGACTGTTGATCTACTGTCATCTCGATGACCACCAGTGATCCCAGTCTACTGCACTGCCCTCCACGCATAAGTGAGTCACGTCCCATTCAAGTACATTTAAACCAGGGATTGGAGATTTTGTCTTTTAAGGTGGCTTTACACGCTACGAGATCGCTAAAGCGATCTCATTGGGGTTACGGAATTTGTGACGCACATCCGGCCACGTTAGCGTAGTCGTCTTTGCGTGTGACACCTATTAGCGATTTTGAATTGTTGCAAAAACGTTCAAAATCGCTAATCGGTGACATGCCCCCCTCTTCCCAATTATCGTTGCTTCTGCAGTAACGATGTTGTTCCTCGTTTCTGCGGCAGCACACATCGCTATGTGTGACACCGCAGGAACGAGGAACCTCTCCTTACCTGCGTGCCGCCAGCAATGAGGAAGGAAAGAGGTAGGCGGGATGTTTGTCCCGCTCATCTCCGCCCCTCCGCTTTGATTGGGCGGCCGCTTAGTGACGACGCTGTGACGCTGAACGAACCGCCCCCTTAGAAAGGAGGCGGTTCACCGGTCACAGCGACGTCGCAGAGCGGGTAAGTACGTGTGACGCTGCCGTAGTGATAATGTTCGCTACAGCAGCGATCAACACATATCGGCCGTACGATGGGGGCGTGTGCTATCACGCTCGACATCGCTAGCATCGGCTAGCGATGTCGCAGCATGTAAAGCCCGCTTTACTGTCACTTTCCCAGCTCCTTGAGAGTAGCTATTAAGATGTGATTTATTTTCCTCTGTCAGAGATTGCTCTCATCATGATTATGTCAACTACATGATGACTTCATTCAGATCACTTAGGAAATGCATTATTCACACCTTCTACTGTTGTGTGGAGATGTAATGATGACAATTTGACAAATATGTAACCTAACGTGTTCTCTAATTTAAAGAAGTTGGCCACTACTTGTTTATCGATAGGCCATGTTTAGGTAGGTCATCAATATCTGATCGGGAAGGGGGTGCACCATTCGGCACTATACATATGCAGACAGCATGTATGATTCCAAGCAGTCAGGCACGCTGTCAAACAGGATGGGGGCGCGGTCTGCCTGTAACCAATCACAGATGCCGGTACTGCCGGTGGATGGGGGAAGCAGTGCATATTCATGTGGTTAATGAGCAGCCCAGAAGTAGTGTTACAGTTGTGCGGAGACTGGTAAGCATAACGCTCCTGCAATATTCTTATTTTCTTTCTTTTTCTTTTATTTTATATTTGAATTACCCGAGTGGCAGGATCTGGATAGTTACCCACAGTTCTCTGAGAACTACGGGCTTCAGATTGGTTCATGGGTGCTAGGTTTTCTCACGCGGATCCAGACTTTTACAGTCTGGGTTATTAGAATCATGGAATCATAGAATGATAGAGTTGGAAGGGACCTCAAGGGCCATCGGGACCAACCCTCTGCGAGTGCAGGCTTTCCTAAATCATCCCAGCTATATGTTTATCCAGTTTCCGCTTTAAGATTTCCATTTATGGAGAGCTCACCACCTCTCATGGTCGCCTGTTCCCCTCCCTGACTGCCCTCAGTACCTCCGGGGGCCGCCTGTTCCACTCCCTTACTGCCCTCACTACCTCCGGTGGCCGCCTGTTCCACTCTCTGACTGCCCTCACTACCTCTAGTGGTCGCTTGTTCCACTCTCTGACTTCCCTCGCTGTCAGAATGTTTTTCCTAATGTCTAATCTGAATCTCCTTCCTTTTAGTTTCATCCCATTGCTTCATGTTGTTCCTTGTGCTAATGAGAATAGGGTAGTTCCCTCTGCACTATGACTACCTTTCAGATATTTGTAGACCGCTATTAAGTCTCCTCTCAGCCTTCTCTTTTTCAAACTAAACATCCCTAGTTCTTTTAGTTCGGCCATCACTACTTGTTGTGCTTTTTTCATTTTAGAGATTGGCATATTTGTAAGTCCCACAGGTGCTACCCATGACATTTCCAGGAGGGATTTTCCGGTCGTTGATTCCTATATTATTCCCAATTACCCTTACCCGGTATCAATAATATCACGGACACTGCTTGCGACTTGGTAAAAAATGGCCACAGCAGCCCTTTATTGCCTATTGTTTACACACTAACACAAGGGGGCGCCGTCCAACGGGCGTCCCCAACATTTAACAATAGGTAATACCATAATAATAATAATACAGTACGTAATACAATACGTAACCCTGGGTAGGCCAGAAACCACCTTCCACCACCAAAACATGATCCCTGGCCGCAACACACACCGGGCCGGAGATGAGGTATGAATCACCTACGGATCAGTACCCCCCACCTTGCAGGACCCATGCCTGCAAGATCCTTGTAACCGGAGCCACTATATCCTACAAGTGACTCTCTAATCAAATAACATTATCCGTTAAACCGCCTCTGGACCAGACCTACCCCCGCCATAAGTCCGGTCCAGAAGCCATACTCCACCACCAGAACACAATCCCTGGCCGCAACACACCGACCCAGAGATACGAGGCATTAATCACCTACGGATCAATACCCCAACCTTGCAGGACCCCATGCCTGCAAGATCCCTGTAACCAAAGCCACTGTATTCCGCAAGTGACTCTTTAATCACACAAACCGTCAGAAAAACACGATCCCTGGCCGCAACACACCGACCTAGAGATACGAGGCATTAATCACCTATGGATCAATACCCCAACCTTGCAGGACCCCATGCCTGCAAGATCCCTGTAACCAAAGCCACTATATCCTACAAGTGACCCTTCAATCACACAACCGTCAGAAACACGATCCCTGGCCGCAACACACTGACCCAGAGATGGGGGCATTAATCACCTACGGATTAAAACCCCCCCAAGAAGCATCAAGTATCAACCGTGTCTCAAAACCTTACATTCCTCTTTACCTCCAACTCAATATTATCCCCGGCTGCAACCTCCAGCCCAGAGATATGAGGCATCAATCACCTACGGATCAATCCCCCATGTGCATAACAGTAACTGTGACCTCAAAAACCTTAAAGCCCGTTAGCGACTTTAATCCAACAACATCCCCGAGCTGCAACCAGCCCAGAGATAAGAGGTATTAATCACCTACGGATCAAAACCCCTATGCCTTGCAGAACCACGTGCTTGCACTGCACTTGGATCCAGAACCATGACCCCAACCAGTGACTCCTCCTGCGATTACCATTTCACCAAAATGGATCACTGACCATAACAATGGTCCCATATTTAAATGAGGTAAAAGTCACCAAAGGAGTAATACCCCTACCCAAACCAAAAACACCCGTACTTTCAATTACCTATCACCTGGGGCACTATAGCCACCTGTGACTCCCTGGCAACCATCAACTCCTTAATATATAATCCTTGGCAACAACCCTGACCCATATATAAGGCATTGATCACCAACGGAGCAATACCTCCTCCCTGCAGACAACCTTGTACCTGCAGGTCACCAGTAACCGGAGCCACTGTACCTTCCCCAGTGGCTCTCCATCCAAACACCAGTAACAATTAGAGCTCCTCTGGACCAGACCTACCCCCGCTGCTGTGACAAAGGACATAATCCCCATTATTTATGCTGACCATACACATATACATCATACACATCATATACATATACATATATTCCCACATTACCCCCATCTTATTCACCCACTTCCAAGAATCCCAAATGACAATATACATCACAATCCACAAAGAAATCTCTTTTCTTTCGTTTTTTTTTGTTTTTTTTCGTTTTATTTTATACACGACACTTTCTCCAATCCTTTCTTTTCTCATTTTTTTTTTTTGTAATGGCTCTTAAAATTGAATAATTATCCATGCATATAAACACACCAATAATAACAATACACAATAGAAGGGAGGGTGGGTGGGAAGCTGTCATCCAGGAAATGCAAAAGGAGGTAATTGACTCCCACCTCCTATTATATACACCATGAAGCTCTCTCCTTTACTACCACCACACGCCACCCCCTAACCAATCACCTTCTTTTCCTCATTGCTAAACGAACCAACACTGTTTAACCCCATCAACTCCCTACCCTCCGGACTGTCATGTCGCCCCTACACCCTATGGGTTCCATGGCTTTCTTGACATTTCCAGGAGGGATTTTCCGGTCGTTGATTCCTATATTATTCCCAATTACCCTTACCCGGTATCAATAATATCACGGACACTGCTTGCGACTTGGTAGAAAATGGCCACAGCAGCCCTTTATTGCCTATTGTTTACACACTAACACAAGGGGGCGCCGTCCAACGGGCGTCCCCAACATTTAACAATAGGTAATACCATAATAATAATAATACAGTACGTAATACAATACGTAACCCTGGGTAGGCCCGATCCAGAAACCACCTTCCACCACCAAAACATGATCCCTTGCCGCAACACACACCGGGCCGGAGATGAGGTATGAATCACCTACGGATCAATACCCCCCACCTTGCAGGACCCATGCCTGCAAGATCCTTGTAACCGGAGCCACTATATCCTACAAGTGACTCTCCAATCAAATAACATTATCCGTTAAACCGCCTCTGGACCAGACCTACCCCCGCCACAGAACAGGCCACGTGACACCTTGCGTGACCTGGACCCCCACACACCCAACGTTTGCTCCCCCAACTTGCAAGCCAAACCAACCATTAAAACCTTTCCATCCATCACTTAAACTCTGAGCATCCAATATATGCACCAGCCAGCGTACCCAGTCCACCTTACTGCACCGCACTCCCCTGATCCTTGGTGGCAGGAGCCACCGGGTCCCTGTGACGGCCACTCAGGCCCACCATGCCACAAGCTCCCAAACTATACCGGAATCCACACCATGCCCCGCTGGCCTTATTATAACCAATTAAATGCAGTACCGACTGTACCATCATCCTCCCCAGTACCGACCAAAGAACCACTGTACAGTCACCCTGTACAGTCGGTCCTCCTCCTGTCTCCAGCTGAATTAAACCACCACTGGGGTTGAGATACAACAACAGGATGACACTCACACTGCTTATGCTACTGGGTCACTTCGCACCCCAAACCTAGTTCTCCCAGGAAACCGCTAAAGTGAAACCCCGCTGTAAAACGACTGCAATCCATAGCCTTGAAATTTCCCCTACAGCTGACCTTGCAGCTTCCCCAGAGCCAAATATCACTACCGGCCTCCCCTGACCGATTTATTCCGCCATCACACCCTCTGACAACAACAGAGGCTCGAGCTGTCTTCCCCAGAAAATCCCAAAATCTTCCCACATACTCAACTACCACACTAATGGACCTTCTTCATCCGAAATCAGGCCCACTTAATTTCAACGAGGCCCACACAGCCTAACGGAACCATGCTCCACCCCAAAATTAACACGGCCTCAAAAAACAAAACAACCGCAACCATCGCCCTGTACCCCTTACTGAGGCGAAGATATTGAAGCATTACCTTCAATCCCAAGGTCCCCAACAACACCTCCAACCATAATGCATATTCCGCTTGCCTCCGCAAACTGGACCACGACAAGCTCCCTGTACTACAATGCCCACCGGAAAATTGCAGCCACACCACTGGCCCGGTTGACTCCATATGCAACTATGGGCATCAGGAGACACAACTTTACCAAACACCATGTCCGGGCCTTTCGATCTCAAGGAAAACCTTGTGACACGCAACCCCCTTTGAGCTCTCATATTACACCCCAAGATAAATTAAAACCTTGGCCACACCATAGTATCCGCTCAAAGCCGACCACCGAGGGGCGTACCACTATTTTCCCATAACGCACAACTGCACCTTCAAACCAAATACCTTCGTGCCGTGAGACCGGAGCACCACGACTCCCTAAGCAAACCCTTACCCAGATGCCCATACCTACCACCGGGCCAAGCATTCCTTTTTTTTTTAAATTGTATATGAATATTAAATAGACTCCACCAGCGCACAGATGCCAGGAGTCCACCCATGCAAAACACCCAATAATACCAGATGGCCCTAAGCTATCCGACTTACACTCTATGCACCACAAGTACTTAATCCTCTAGTCCAAACCATAACTCGCATAGTCCCCACCCGTAATCACGGCTGTCCGAAAAACTCCATTATTCCGTCCGCAGCCCACCATTGCTGATTAACCGAGTTCACCCACAGCAGCCCATAGCTGCCCAGCACCTACATTGACACCAATTCAGTCACGCTGGACTCAACATTCCTCCCAGCACCAACCTCCACAATGGGATAACATGCTGACTAGCCACAAATTAACCCCATGTTACCATTGATGCGGTTGCAAACCTACAAGCCCATTACAGCAACCAACACTTCACCTTCTCCTACATTTCCGCTCTCCTTTATTCACTTATCCACAGCAACCCTCGCACCATACCGGGGCCCCGCACCTACACATCACTCACAAAAACCCCCTGAAAACTCCTCGCACACACCGTACCGCGGGACCCCTCTCCCCTTTACCTTACCCACCATAATTCATCCAATAAGAACCACCATGCATCAGAAGATTAATAATGAAACACCCCAGCAAACCTTCAATAACTGCGCCGTCTCACCCGCTCACATGTGCCGCAATCATCAGCCCCCTTAACCAAGTCTCACAAGACCTAAACTGCGGTAAACGCCGAACCTCGCCATCCCCAACCTGCAACTGTAATCACCGGACCTGACGCCACCTGCACCCTCACGGCCCCGCTGCCATGAGACCACCCCGTCCGTAACTCTGCCCCTGGCCTCCAGAACATGAACCCACACCCCCCGGGGACCACGGCACCAACCGACCTATAAACTAACCACATGCTCCAAACCCCCCCAGCTGCTACCCATATCTCCAGACACTACTCCACTACAGCGACTGTCCCCCCACCACTACAAAAAGGCTGAAACTTAAATTGATTACCGCGCCAGGCTGCCTCCAGAGGACGCCCTCAGATCAGCCGTCACCGTCCTTTTCGCCAGTCGTCCGTCGCTGATCCCGGGACAGTCCCTCAAGCTGCAGGCACCGAATGCCCGCCGTGTTCGCCCCCTGACGCCAGGAGCACCGTGTCCACATGCCCTGTTTGGGCCAATTGTCGCCTCCACAATGCTGGGCGCTCCCCTCCTGGGGGAAGCCGCTACTGATGAGAGCTGCACCCTTGTCCCAATGCCTGCTCCAGGATAGACAGCAGGCCTCCTGTCTCCTCCTCGTCGCCACCTGCTGCGCCCAGTCCTCCGGTCCCGATGATCCAGCCACACAGGGGAGGTGACCCTGCAGGCGCCTCCTGTCTCCTCCTCGCCGCCGCCTACTGCGCCCAATCTTCCGGTCCCGATAATCCAGCCACACAGGTGAGGTGACCCTGCAGGCGCCTCCTGTCTCCTCCTCGCCGCCGCCTGCTCCGCCCAGTCCTCCGGTCCCGATAATCCAGCCACACAGGTGAGGTGACCCTGTAGGCAGCCGTCCTCCGCCCCCCCCGCGGAGGGAGGGGGGGGGTGTTGTCCATCCACCGCCGCTGGGCGCGCTCCCTGCCAGGAGCGGCCGCATCGCTCAAAAAATCCAGCCTGAGGCCTCACACCGGAAGTAGGCCCCCGGGCTGGACACGCCCCCTTTTCGGCCGTCGCGGCCCTGCAGGAGATTCCTCCCGACAGCCAGAGCAGGCGCTGCAAGCTACCGCTGCCCACCCAGCTGCGGAGGGTCCCCACGGGAGTGGGGGCTCTCACGTTGTCCTCCTCACCCCCACCTTCCCCAAAAGACCCCGGCGAGTCCTGAAACTGCCAGCACTGCAGCAAAGGGGGGGGGGGGGGAAGGTGCCGAGGAGACACCCAGGCAGCCTGGGTGTGGGACTGCACTGCCTGGGCGCCCTGCACCGCCATGCTGACCAGATCTGAGGATTCCTCAGGACATCATGATAGAGGTTCCCCAGCCCGTCAAAGCTGCAGTTCTGCGATGTCCAGATCCATCAGGCTGGATGTCATGATGGAGATTCCCCAGCCCATCCAAGCTGTCATCCAGGAAATGCAAGAGGAGGTAATTGACTCCCACCTCCTATTATATACACCATGAAGCTCTCTCCTTTACTACCACCACACGCCACCCCCTAACCAATCACCTTCTTTTCCTCATTGCTAAACGAACCAACACTGTTTAACCCCATCAACTCCCTACCCTCCGGGCTGTCATGTCGCCCCTACACCCTATGGGTTCCATGGCTTTCTCATCTGTCAGACATTTGTTTTCTATCTTGCAGATATGCCAAAAATGTCTAAGATGGAAATAACCCTTTAATATAAAAATTTTGACAAGTTGTGTTGGCACACTCTTATTTAAAAATCTGTCTTATGTTTCAGGTAAGGAGAACTTTAGAGGAGTTTCCTAAATTCTACAAGGTATCAACAATCCACAGGGATAAATACTAGATTTGGGAGGGTCCTAGTGTTGAGATCAGGGATCTTTGAGGGGCTCAGTACTGAGACCTCTAGTAGTTATCCCATATCCTAGGCAGGCGATAACTTGCAGCAACTGGCCTGCCTATTTACATTTTTTATAAATATTGAATATTACGTAACTCATTTAATTAGATAAATGTGACCCGGTGTATGATTCTTAAAGGGTTTGTCCACAACTTTTATATTAATGACCTATTCCCAGAATCGTGGGGTGTGACACCGGGATTTCAGACAATCAATTGTATATTCTTTTGTGGTGGCCCAAAGTTAATGTCAATAGTGTACAGAACACAAAGCCACAGCTCCATACACTGTTTAGTGACCGCTGCTGGGTACTGCAGGTCAGATCTTATTAAAAAGAATAGCAGCTACTGCAGCACCCGGCAGTGGCTGCTACACGGTGTATGGGCCCATCGCCCTCCTTATCCATGGTCAGATGCATCTTAAATCACCAGTCCACGGTAGACCCCTGGTGGCTTCTCCCTGCTCCACTCCACTGGACTGTCCATTAGTGATGAGCGAGCCCTACCATACTTGGGTGCTCGGTACTTGTAACCAATAGTTGGATGCTCTGATAACCTTGACTCGTGAATAGAGTTGAGCGCGGTTCGTGGTTCGTGGTTCTCCAGTTCTAGGCTCGAGTGATTTTGGGCCCTGTTCTAGATCGAACTAGAACTCGAGCTTTTTGCAAAAGCTCGATAGTTCTAGAAACGTTCGAGAACGGTTCTAGCAGCAAAAAAACAGCTAAATCCTAGCTTGGTTTCTGCTGTAATAGTGTAAGTCACTCTGTGAATCACACTATTATGACATTTCAATGTATAGTGTGCGTGAACAGCGCCTTCAGATCACTGCTGTTTCTATAATGGCGATCGCCATTTTTTTTTTTTTTTTTCTTGTCTTCCTTCCCTAAGCGCGCGCGTCTTGTGGGGCGGTCCAGCATGTCAGCCAATCCCAGACACACACACAGCTAAGTGAACTTTTAGCCAGAGAAGCAACGGCATGTGTGATAGGATGTCCATGTCACATGTCCCTGCATTATAAAACCGGACATTTTCCTCCAGGACGCCATTATCTCTTCTGCGTCTTTGGTGTCAGACATCACTGTCGCAGCTGCTTCCTGAGTCATATCGCCGATACTGCTGTATGCGCTCCATACACAGCGCTGGACAGCTTAGGGAGAGCACTTTCTAGCAGTCCTTTTAAGGGCTCAAACCGGCAGGGTCAGAGTTAAGGTGACAGGTCCTGAAAACAGCGTCAGCGTCTGTGCAGCCAAGGTCAGGGATTTCCTCCCTGCATTTCCCTATTAGGAGGGATAGAAAGGCAGGCTTCCATTCCTCTATCCAGAGCCCCAAAATCCTGGCACTGTACCCTCCTGTCCTCTGCACACTCCAACTCATAACTAAGCCATTATACTAGCAAACACTCAGTGTACCTAGTGGCATCCTATACGTGGCTATTGGACTTTGCTATAGTCACACTAGTGCAAAGACATTTGCAGAGCGCGTCTGCCTGCATTGCACACTCCAACTCATTATAACTAAGCCATTATACTAGCAAACACTCAGTGTACCTAGTGGCATCCTAAACGTGGCTATTGGACTTTGCTATAGTCACACTAGTGCACAGATATTTGCAGCACCTCTGCCTGCATTGCACACTCCAACTCATTATAACTAAGCCATTATACTAGCAAACACTCAGTGTACCTAGTGGCATCCTAAACGGGACTATTGTACTTTTGTCTATTCACACTATTGTAAAGATATTTGCAGCACGTCTGCCTGCATTGCACACTCCAACTTTTTTTAACTCAGCCATTATACTAGCAAACAGTCAGTGTACCTAGTGGCATCCTAAACGTGGCTATTGTACTTTTGTCTATTCACACTATTGTAAAGATATTTGCAGCACGTCTGCCTGCATTGCACACTCCAACTTTTTTTAACTCAGCCATTATACTAGCAAACAGTCAGTGTACCTAGTGGCATCCTAAACGTGGCTATTGTACTTTTGTCTACTCAAACTACTGGAAAGATATTTGCAGCATGTCTGCCTGCATTGCACACTCCAACTTTTTTGAACTCAGCCATTATACTAGCAAACACTCAGTGTACCTAGTGGCATCCTAAACGTGACTATTGTACTTTTGTCTACTCAAACTATTGTAAAGATATTTGCAGCACATCTGCCTGCATTGCACACTCCAACTTTTTTTAACTCAGCCATTATACTAGCAAACACTCAGTGTACCTAGTGGCATCCTAAACGTGGCTATTGTACTTTTGTCTACTCAAACTAGTGGAAAGATATTTGCAGCACGTCTGCCTGCATTGCACACTCCAACTTTTTTGAACTCAGCCATTATACTAGCAAACACTCAGTGTACCTAGTGGCATCCTAAACGTGGCTATTGTACTTTTGTCTACTCAAAGTAGTGGAAAGATATTTGCAGCATGTCTGCCTGCATTGCACACTCCAACTTTTTTTAACTCAGCCATTATACTAGCAAACAGTCAGTGTACCTAGTGGCATCCTAAACGTGACTATTGTACTCCATTAGTGCCCCACTGGTGCAAATCTATGTGCAGCACCTCTGCATGACACCCTCCTGCTCTGTTTTTAATGAGCTATAATGATAGCAAAAAATACTGCCATTTAGTGGCATCATAGAAGTGGCTGTTGTATTCCATTAGTGCCCCACTGTTGCCAAGCTATTTCTAGCACCTCTGCATGACACCCTCCTGCTCTGTTTTTAATAAGCTATAATGATAGCAAAAAATACTGCCATTTAGTGGCATCATAGAAATGGCTGTTGTATTCCATTAGTGCCCCACTGGTGACAAGCTATTTATAGCACCTCTACATGACACCCTCATGCACATTTTGCTACGCTAATGTTATAGCAAACTCATGGAATTCATTGCTGCATTTCATAATTCGGAGGGATAGAAAGTCAGGCTTCCTTTAGCTTTTCCTTCTGTTCATAGACAGCATCTCCAAGAGCAATTTCCCCTCCACGTCTAAGTGTGGAGAGGCAGCTAGTGCGCATGCGTGTGCCGATTTTCCCCAGCTGCAGCCTAATTACAGTGTTTCGCCTAGTGAGTATGCTCAGCCTGACTGTGCCATTCCTGACGCTAAGTCTTCATTTCGGGATAGAGCGCATGCTCCCACACTAAGTGTGAAAAGCCTCTTTGCACAGGTACTTGCACTCCGTGCCGGGTCTAAGTCCTGTTTTGTGCCTAGACACCATGCTAAAGCTGATAGTCTTTTTTCATAGACTGTATTTCATGCTACTGAGCATGCTCAGGAACTTACTGCATCAGAGACTAGGTACGGTAATGAACTCTTGGGCCCTGCCCCTGATGTGGGGGTCCCATATAGACCACAGGGCATCAGGTGTCCTCCCAAATGGCTTGCAGAGGCCCACCCCTATGACTTGTCACCGCATTATTGATGGTCAGACGATGACTGGTGAGGTGTTTGGGTCATGGCAGCCATGAGGTCATCATTGAAGTTGCGGTTCCAAATAGGACGCTACTTATGCCACTCATGACGTGTCACTTTACTTTTGTCTCCAGGAGGTGCATTGTGGTTCACCCTGGTTTGGGGCGGACCCAGGTTATAAAAGGGGCTGGAGCCAACAAGGAGGTGCGCAGTGTTCTATTATGCTACGAAAGAGCACACCTCCATGTGTTGAACCCATTGCGGCTTTAGGCCAGAGGTAGGCAGGGATAGGGTGTCGATGCAGGCCACCACCACAGTTGGTAACGCAGAACGGTTAAGACCAGCTCCTGTCCTACCAGTCCTGCTTGTGCAGCCCAGTGGCATTAACAGGCCTGCTGCTGCTGATGCGCCTGCTGTCCACAGGTGTGGCCCCTACGCACACGGTCAGCGTACTCAATGGCCCCTGTGTGGTTAACAGGGAGTTCCTGGGCTGGGTGGGCATGTGGACCCTGTGACGCTAACAGGGCTCCCAGTCTCCAGATCCGAATGGCGTCTAACTCGGTTCAGGCTACTATTAGTTTCATAGCCACACAGCTCTGTATCCTCCACCAAACCTTCCAGTTGCCAACCTCTCCTTTTCCAACTTGGAGCACGGTGGACACTGACTGCTGATGGTGATATATACCTTTCTCTTTCTTTTCTTATTAATTTTCGTTATATAGCGGTAACATAGTAAATACCACTTTATCCAAATCTGCCAGTCCCACTGTAACAGATGGTGTTTCTTCAGCAAATGTTACTGTTGCTTAACCACCAAATCCACGGACCAAAACTTATTTCCCCTTTCCAACACACCTGTTCCCCTTTCCACCAGCATCTGTCCTTTTTCAACTCATTTTGGTATATGAACAACAGTGCAACTCTGCAGGGACACCGTACTCAACGCCATCTCAGCACAGCAGCCAGCCCTCGGTCCCTCAGATGTGGACAAGTAAAAGACCATTTCCTCCTATCCATGACAAAGCGTTGAGATTCACTCTGTGCAGCACTGGTGTTTAGTGGGAAAGTAGATCTAAGATTGCGTACCACATTCTGCAGATACTCCTGTATACGTGCGTCCATTTATATGGCACGAATTATTTTGCCAAATTTTGTCTTGTACCGGGGATGTAACAGTGTGGCAACCCAGTATTCTGGATTACTTTGAATTCGTACAATCCGAGGGTCATGTTGTAGGTAGTGCAGCAAGAAGCCGCTGATGTGTCTTGTGCATCCAGGAGGACCAAGTGCTTGGTGTGTTGGTGGCAGAGAGGTGAGAATCGTGCCTCCTTCCTCTGCCCTCTCACCACAACCTCGCACAACCGAAATGTGAGCAAGCTCTCACTCATCTGCTGAGTCTTCCATGCCCATCGCAAGTTCGTTCTCCATTTCTTCATTGGCTCCTGCACCTTCCTCAACACTTTTTGCTGATACTATGCACCCTTGTTAATCCCTCTCCCTCACCATGACTGCCGCCTAGGTGCCGCTGACCATCTGGACCTCGTAGATCTTGTTATCCCTTCCGCATATGACTCCTCCTGTACTTCCGCCCCTTCCTCTTGTCCCAACACCTGACTCCGAATAATAATTACAGTGCGCTCCATCATGTAGATGACCAGAATTGTCACGCTGAGAATGACATTGCCAGTGCTAAACATCTTCGTCGACATTTGTAAACTGTGTAGCAGGGTGCATAGGTCCTTGATCTGACACCACTCCAGCAGCGTGATCTGCACCACCTCTGGATCAAGTTATCCCAGGCTATATGTCATAACGTATTGCAGCAGGGTTCGGCGGTGCTGCCACAAACGCTGCAACATGTGCAGATTCAAATTCCTGCGTGTGGGCACATCGCATTTCAGGCGTTTAACCAGCAGACCTAAAGACTTCTGTAGCGACGAAAGTTGTTGAGCTGCTGTGTGCGCACGATGGAAGTGAGCACATAGCGAGCGTGCACGCTGCACAAGGCCATGTAGGCCGAGATGGTGTTTTAAAAATTGATGGAGAATTAGGTTCAACACGTGAGCCATACAAGGCACGTGTGACACATTGCCCTGACGATGGCCCGCAGCCAGGTTTGCATCATTGCCGCACACGGCTGTTAAGTCACCAACGGAGTCCGCTCCGTCAATTTGTACTCCGGTCGCCAGGTGACAACGTGTTCCTTTCATGAATAGTGCTGATGATGGGAGAGGAGTCGATGCCAGCGGCGCAGGTGGACGCAGGTTATGCTCACACACTGGGCTGCATTACCTTGACAGATGCAGAATCTCTGGCTGAGTGTAGCTGGTGGGTATCTCACAGATGAAATACCATCATACAGCTACAACCAATGGGAAGACACCACACCCTTTTTTATGCCCATCCTGTCTGCAGACCACTGCCAGACATAGCTATGAACCTCTGGTTAATTTTACCCCCAGTTCAGTTTTATGATTTTGTGTGCTTGTTACCTGACTACTTTTCCTGCTTGCTGTTTATGTACCTTGTTGGCCGATCCGCATTTCACCTCTGCTTGTTTTCTGATTAAGTCCTGGCCGTCCCATTCTGTTCCTGTTCCTCAATTAATGTTTTGACCCTGCCTGACTACTATTCTCTGGAAATGCAGCCTTCCACAGGTATTAATCACCTTGGGCCCTGTGTAATTCCTAATCCCTGTATAGGGGTTAAAGGGTTTCAGGGTTCTAGGGGTCCTACTTGGTGAGTGGCTTCCCTCTAGCCTATCATTAACAGCCCATCTGAGTGTGTGGATCAAGGAAGGCGTTACACCGTGCTCTCTGCAGAAGGCCATGTGGTCCAGGATAGTGCTTTAAAAATTGCTGGACAACCAGGTTCAACACGTGAACCACACAAGCCATGTGTGTCACATTGTCACAGCGAAGGGCCGCACCCATGTTTGCATCATTGTCGCACCCGGCCTTCCCTGGCTGCTGGTTGAGTGGAGACAACCATTGATGAAACTCGGTATCCAGAGCTAACCGTCCACAACTTCTCAGCGGTGTGACTCACATTTCCCATACATTTCAAAGTAAAACTTTGACCGCCTGATGGCATTGAGCTCTGCTACCAGCATAGTAAGGAGGTGTGTGGTAGTCCTTGTGCGCAGTTACAAGGAAGGGTGGCCTGACCACACAGGGTTTGCGCCAAGGTGGAGGACCCACACGAGGTTGAAGAGGCAGAAGCAGTGTATTAACTTCTACATACAGAAGAAGGATTGAAACAACTCGTGGGGACGGCAAGACTTGTACAGCAGACCCTTCTCCATCTCTCACCATAGTTTGCCAGTGCCCAGTCAGTGACATGTAATGACCCTGTCTATGCTTACTGGTCCAAGTATCTGTGTTGAAATGCACCCTGTCGCACACAGAGTTTCTCAAGGAAGTGGTGATGTTGTGTGCGACATGCTGGTGTATCGCGGGCATGCTGTTCTTGGAGAAGCAGTGGTGATTGGGCATCTTGTACTGGATCACAGCGACAGACATAAGGTCTCTAAAATCCTGTGTGTCCACTAGGCGGGAAGGCAGCATTTCGGTAGCCAACAGCTTACAGAGGGATAGAGTCAACCTCTTTGCTTTGTAATGGGTCGCAGGAAGTGGCCTTTTATTTGACCACATCTGAGGGACAGAGATCTGGCTGCTGTGTGTAGACGGTGTTGAGTAGGGCGTCCCTGGAAAAATGCAGGTTTGTGAGGAAAGTGCAGGCGGAGACATGATGTTGCCTTCATCCAACGTTGGTGCTATCGATGTCTGAGAGAGCTGTACACACTCACTTGTTTCCCCTTCCAAACCAACTGACGACCTACCAAGCAAACTGCCTGTTGCGGTTACAGTGGTGGAAGTTGTGGGTGGAAAAACAGGTGTGACAGCTGTCCCCACAGTCCTAGAAGATGACGAGCGCGCGGATGCACTGGAAGGGGCAGGCGGTGGATGGTTCGCTCCGCTAGGCCGCATTGCAGCACGGTGAGCTTCCCACCGGGCCATATGATATTTATTCATGTGACGATTCATGGAAGAAGTTGTCAAACTGCTGAGGTTTTGACCTCTACTAAGAGAACCATGACAAATTTTACAGATCACATAATTTGGGCGATCTTTTTCTATGTCAAAAAAGGACCAGGCTAGGCAAGGCTTAGAGGCCATGCGACCTGTTGATCCACCCCGAATAATGCTCAGAGGCAGAGTGGTGGCTGAGGATGCAGTTGTAGACGTGCTACCAGTGCTCCGACTCTGTCTAGGAAGGCGCAAGGTAACTTCGTCGTCGGTTGCATCCTCCTCCACCGCCTCTGTTGACCTCCTCGAGTGTCTGACTGTGGGTTGACAGTAGGTGGGATCTAGAACTTCATCATCAATTGTTGTGTTTGCACTCCCCTCCCCCTCAGACCGAGCCTCTTCTTGCCCTGACCGAATATTTAAGTTGTCATCCCAATCGGGTATCTGCGTCTCATCTTCATCAGTATGTTCCTCATTGTCTATAACCACAGGTGTTGGAAAGGCAGCATTTTGGTAGCCAACAGTTTGCAGATGCTGAAAGTCAACCTCCAAGCCATGTCATGCCCTTCGAAAAGCATGTAAAACACAGTAAGGGGACTCCAACCACAGTCTCCCTCGTTGCCACTAATTGGGCCACACACAGCCCACTTGACTGGCATCAGTTGACCCACATTTTCAAGATAAAAAAGATGCTTTGCATGAAGCACTCTCAAAAATACGCGTGCCTTTCCCGTCCCCTGGCTGACCCAGGGGAAGAAAAGTCCTCTGAGAGCCATGACTTGTTCATCTTGGTTCTTTTAGAAACACAGCGAGGGGACTCCAACCACAGTCTCCCTCGTTGCTACTAATTGGGCCACACACACCCCACTTGACTGGCATCGGTTGACCCCACTTTTGAAAAAGAAAAAGATGCTTTGCATGAAGCACTCTCAATAATACGCGTGCCTTTCCCGTCCCCTGGCTGACCCAGGGGAAGAAAAGTCCTCTGAGAGCCATGACTTGTTCATCTTGGTTCTTTTAGAAACACAGCGAGGGGACTCCAACCACAGTCTCCCTCGTTGCCACTAATTGGGCCACACACACCCCACTTGACTGGCATCAGTTGACCCACATTTTCAAGATGAAAAAGATGCTTTGCATGAAGCACTCTCAAAAATACGCGTGCCTTTCCCGTCCCCTGGCTGACCCAGGGGAAGAAAAGTCCTCTGAGAGCCATGACTTGTTCATCTTGGTTCTTTTAGAAACACAGCGAGGGGACTCCAACCACAGTCTCCCTCGTTGCTACTAATTGGGCCACACACACCCCACTTGACTGGCATCGGTTGACCCCACTTTTGAAAAAGAAAAAGATGCTTTGCATGAAGCACTCTCAAAAATACGCGTGCCTTTCCCGTCCCCTGGCTGACCCAGGGGAAGAAAAGTCCTCTGAGAGCCATGACTTGTTCATCTTGGTTCTTTTAGAAACACAGCGAGGGGACTCCAACCACAGTCTCCCTCGTTGCCACTAATTGGGCCACACACACCCCACTTGACTGGCATCAGTTGACCCACATTTTCAAGATGAAAAAGATGCTTTGCATGAAGCACTCTCAAAAATACGCGTGCCTTTCCCGTCCCCTGGCTGACCCAGGGGAAGAAAAGTCCTCTGAGAGCCATGAATTGTTCATCTTGGTTCTTTTAGAAACACAGCGAGGGGACTCCAACCACAGTCTCCCTCGTTGCCACTAATTGGGCCACACACACCCCACTTGACTGGCATCAGTTGACCCACATTTTCAAGATGAAAACGATGCTTTGCATGAAGCACTCTCAAAAATACGCATGCCTTTCCCGTCCCCTGGCTGACCCAGGGGAAGAAAAGTCCTCTGAGAGCCATGACTTGTTCATCTTGGTTCTTTTAGAAACACAGCGAGGGGACTCCAACCACAGTCTCCCTCGTTGCCACTAATTGGGCCACACACACCCCACTTGACTGGCATCAGTTGACCCACATTTTCAAGATGAAAAAGATGCTTTGCATGAAGCACTCTCAAAAATACGCGTGCCTTTCCCGTCCCCTGGCTGACCCAGGGGAAGAAAAGCCCTCTGAGAGCCATGACTTGTTCATCTTGGTTCTTTTAGAAACACAGCGAGGGGACTCCAACCACAGTCTCCCTCGTTGCTACTAATTGGGCCACACACACCCCACTTGACTGGCATCAGTTGACCCACATTTTCAAGATGAAAAAGATGCTTTGCATGAAGCACTCTCAAAAATACGCGTGCCTTTCCCGTCCCCTGGCTGACCCAGGGGAAGAAAAGTCCTCTGAGAGCCATGACTTGTTCATCTTGGTTCTTTTAGAAACACAGCGAGGGGACTCCAACCACAGTCTCCCTCGTTGCTACTAATTGGGCCACACACACCCCACTTGACTGGCATCGGTTGACTCCACTTTTGAAAAAGAAAAAGATGCTTTGCATAAAGCACTCTCAAAAATACGCGTGCCTTTCCCGTCCCCTGGCTGACCCAGGGGAAGAAAAGTCCTCTGAGAGCCATGACTTGTTCATCTTGGTTCTTTTAGAAACACAGCGAGGGGACTCCAACCACAGTCTCCCTCGTTGCTACTAATTGGGCCACACACACCCCACTTGACTGGCATCGGTTGACCCCACTTTTGAAAAAGAAAAAGATGCTTTGCATGAAGCACTCTCAAAAATACGCGTGCCTTTCCCGTCCCCTGGCTGACCCAGGGGAAGAAAAGTCCTCTGAGAGCCATGACTTGTTCATCTTGGTTCTTTTAGAAACACAGCGAGGGGACTCCAACCACAGCCTCCCTCGTTGCTACTAATTGGGCCACACACACCCCACTTGACTGGCATCGGTTGACCCCACTTTTGAAAAAGAAAAAGATGCTTTGCATGAAGCACTCTCAAAAATACGCGTGCCTTTCCCGTCCCCTGGCTGACCCAGGGGAAGAAAAGTCCTCTGAGAGCCATGACTTGTTCATCTTGGTTCTTTTAGAAACACAGCGAGGGGACTCCAACCACAGTCTCCCTCGTTGCCACTAATTGGGCCACACACACCCCACTTGAATGGCATCAGTTGACCCACATTTTCAAGATGAAAACGATGCTTTGCATGAAGCACTCTCAGAAATACGCGTGCCTTTCCCGTCCCCTGGCTGACCCAGGGGAAGAAAAGTCCTCTGAGAGCCATGACTTGTTCATCTTGGTTCTTTTAGAAACACAGCGAGGGGACTCCAACCACAGTCTCCCTCGTTGCTACTAATTGGGCCACACACACCCCACTTGACTGGCATCGGTTGACCCCACTTTTGAAAAAGAAAAAGATGCTTTGCATGAAGCACTCTCAAAAATACGCGTGCCTTTCCCGTCCCCTGGCTGACCCAGGGGAAGAAAAGTCCTCTGAGAGCCATGAATTGTTCATCTTGGTTCTTTTAGAAACACAGCGAGGGGACTCCAACCACAGTCTCCCTCGTTGCCACTAATTGGGCCACACACACCCCACTTGACTGGCATCAGTTGACCCACATTTTCAAGATGAAAACGATGCTTTGCATGAAGCACTCTCAAAAATACGCATGCCTTTCCCGTCCCCTGGCTGACCCAGGGGTAGAAAAGTCCTCTGAGAGCCATGACTTGTTCATCTTGGTTCTTTTAGAAACACAGCGAGGGGACTCCAACCACAGTCTCCCTCGTTGCCACTAATTGGGCCACACACACCCCACTTGACTGGCATCAGTTGACCCACATTTTCAAGATGAAAAAGATGCTTTGCATGAAGCACTCTCAAAAATACGCGTGCCTTTCCCGTCCCCTGGCTGACCCAGGGGAAGAAAAGCCCTCTGAGAGCCATGACTTGTTCATCTTGGTTCTTTTAGAAACACAGCGAGGGGACTCCAACCACAGTCTCCCTCGTTGCTACTAATTGGGCCACACACACCCCACTTGACTGGCATCAGTTGACCCACATTTTCAAGATGAAAAAGATGCTTTGCATGAAGCACTCTCAAAAATACGCGTGCCTTTCCCGTCCCCTGGCTGACCCAGGGGAAGAAAAGTCCTCTGAGAGCCATGACTTGTTCATCTTGGTTCTTTTAGAAACACAGCGAGGGGACTCCAACCACAGTCTCCCTCGTTGCTACTAATTGGGCCACACACACCCCACTTGACTGGCATCGGTTGACTCCACTTTTGAAAAAGAAAAAGATGCTTTGCATAAAGCACTCTCAAAAATACGCGTGCCTTTCCCTTCCCCTGGCTGACCCAGGGGAAGAAAAGTCCTCTGAGAGCCATGACTTGTTCATCTTGGTTCTTTTAGAAACACAGCGAGGGGACTCCAACCACAGTCTCCCTCGTTGCTACTAATTGGGCCACACACACCCCACTTGACTGGCATCGGTTGACCCCACTTTTGAAAAAGAAAAAGATGCTTTGCATGAAGCACTCTCAAAAATACGCGTGCCTTTCCCGTCCCCTGGCTGACCCAGGGGAAGAAAAGTCCTCTGAGAGCCATGACTTGTTCATCTTGGTTCTTTTAGAAACACAGCGAGGGGACTCCAACCACAGTCTCCCTCGTTGCTACTAATTGGGCCACACACACCCCACTTGACTGGCATCGGTTGACCCCACTTTTGAAAAAGAAAAAGATGCTTTGCATGAAGCACTCTCAAAAATACGCGTGCCTTTCCCGTCCCCTGGCTGACCCAGGGGAAGAAAAGTCCTCTGAGAGCCATGACTTGTTCATCTTGGTTCTTTTAGAAACACAGCGAGGGGACTCCAACCACAGTCTCCCTCGTTGCCACTAATTGGGCCACACACACCCCACTTGAATGGCATCAGTTGACCCACATTTTCAAGATGAAAACGATGCTTTGCATGAAGCACTCTCAAAAATACGCGTGCCTTTCCCGTCCCCTGGCTGACCCAGGGGAAGAAAAGTCCTCTGAGAGCCATGACTTGTTCATCTTGGTTCTTTTAGAAACACAGCGAGGGGACTCCAACCACAGTCTCCCTCGTTGCTACTAATTGGGCCACACACACCCCACTTGACTGGCATCGGTTGACCCCACTTTTGAAAAAGAAAAAGATGCTTTGCATGAAGCACTCTCAAAAATATGCGTGCCTTTCCCGTCCCCTGGCTGACCCAGGGGAAGAAAAGTCCTCTGAGAGCCATGACTTGTTCATCTTGGTTCTTTTAGAAACACAGCGAGGGGACTCCAACCACAGTCTCCCTCGTTGCCACTAATTGGGCCACACACACCCCACTTGACTGGCATCAGTTGACCCACATTTTCAAGATGAAAAAGATGCTTTGCATGAAGCACTCTCAAAAATACGCGTGCCTTTCCCGTCCCCTGGCTGACCCAGGGGAAGAAAAGTCCTCTGAGAGCCATGACTTGTTCATCTTGGTTCTTTTAGAAACACAGCGAGGGGACTCCAACCACAGTCTCCCTCGTTGCTACTAATTGGGCCACACACACCCCACTTGACTGGCATCAGTTGACCCACATTTTCAAGATGAAAAAGATGCTTTGCATGAAGCACTCTCAAAAATACGCGTGCCTTTCCCGTCCCCTGGCTGACCCAGGGGAAGAAAAGTCCTCTGAGAGCCATGATTTGTTCATCTTGGTTCTTTTAGAAACACAGCGAGGGGACTCCAACCACAGTCTCCCTCGTTGCTACTAATTGGGCCACACACACCCCACTTGACTGGCATCGGTTGACCCCACTTTTGAAAAAGAAAAAGATGCTTTGCATAAAGCACTCTCAAAAATACGCGTGCCTTTCCCGTCCCCTGGCTGACCCAGGGGAAGAAAAGTCCTCTGAGAGCCATGACTTGTTCATCTTGGTTCTTTTAGAAACACAGCGAGGGGACTCCAACCACAGTCTCCCTCGTTGCTACTAATTGGGCCACACAAACCCCACTTGACTGGCATCGGTTGACCCCACTTTTGAAAAAGAAAAAGATGCTTTGCATGAAGCACTCTCAAAAATACGCGTGCCTTTCCCGTCCCCTGGCTGACCCAGGGGAAGAAAAGTCCTCTGAGAGCCATGACTTGTTCATCTTGGTTCTTTTAGAAACACAGCGAGGGGACTCCAACCACAGTCTCCCTCGTTGCCACTAATTGGGCCACACACACCCCACTTGACTGGCATCAGTTGACCCACATTTTCAAGATGAAAAAGATGCTTTGCATGAAGCACTCTCAAAAATACGCGTGCCTTTCCCGTCCCCTGGCTGACCCAGGGGAAGAAAAGTCCTCTGAGAGCCATGACTTGTTCATCTTGGTTCTTTTAGAAACACAGCGAGGGGACTCCAACCACAGTCTCCCTCGTTGCTACTAATTGGACCACACACACCCCACTTGACTGGCATCGGTTGACCCCACTTTTGAAAAAGAAAAAGATGCTTTGCATGAAGCACTCTCAAAAATACGCGTGCCTTTCCCGTCCCCTGGCTGACCCAGGGGAAGAAAAGTCCTCTCAGAGCCATGACTTGTTCATCTTGGTTCTTTTAGAAACACAGCGAGGGGACTCCAACCACAGTCTCCCTCGTTGCCACTAATTGGGCCACACACACCCCACTTGACTGGCATCAGTTGACCCACATTTTCAAGATGAAAAAGATGCTTTGCATGAAGCACTCTCAAAAATACGCGTGCCTTTCCCGTCCCCTGGCTGACCCAGGGGAAGAAAAGTCCTCTGAGAGCCATGACTTGTTCATCTTGGTTCTTTTAGAAACACAGCGAGGGGACTCCAACCACAGTCTCCCTCGTTGCCACTAACTGGGCCACACACACCCCACTTGACTGGCATCAGTTGACCCCCCTTTTGAAAAAGAAAAAGATGCTTTGCATGAAGCACCCTCAAAAATACGCGTGCCTTTCCCGTCCCCTGGCTGACCCTATATAAAAACAAGCCGCCTGACCCCGGCTTGGCATCGTGTCTGGATGTTATTTCGTATAGGTTGTACAGGATTGCCGGTCTCTAATTCATGATGCATCAATCTACTGGCATATTCCCTTTAAAGTCATTAAAAGAGGAAATATTTCCCCTTTCCGATAATAAGAATTGAATTCTTCTGATAGATATCTGCATTTATGTAACACCTGCTCCAGAAAGATATATGTTAGTTATTGTCGGGCTCGTCTCTGCTGTGTAAGATAAATATTTCCTAACGTTTATCTGAAATTACAGCTTTCTTATTGTCTGTTCAGAAGAGATTTTTTATTTTTGCTCTTTGTATTTACTTTTTCAAACTTAGAGCATGATGCAGATATCTCCTTTTATTAATATATGGATTTTCTTCAGTTTTAGACATTCAAATTAAACATTCGAATGTCTTAAATAACATGGGAAAAAAACCTTTCTATAAAGTTATATAAAGACTATTATACTGTATATTATCCTACACCCACCAGAGAAAAAGGACCAGGCCATGATCCTACGTAGTGTAAACTCTGAATATCTCCCATTGGGGTTAATCTGCAGGTTAATAGTATTCTGAACCTGTCCGGCGCCTGAACATTAAACCCCGCTGCCGGGAGGAAATTAGCTTTAATCCTCCCAGCAGCATTCTTATATCAGTCACGGGGACAGCACCGGTGCGGGTTCAGTCACCGGACTGTGTATGGAAAGTGGCAACTGAAACCACACCAGCCGCATTGTCACTGTCAGTCAGTGCGGTGGGTCATATTACAGCCGCTTCTTTCCATATCAGAGCGGTGACTGACGTCAACGCCACCCCCATTACTGAAACCGGAATGCTGCCAGGATGTCATGGGGTATGTAGCAATGGAAGCGGGGCTCTTGAGCTGACCCTAAGACTGGGGCTCCTGCGCTGTCCTTTATCTCGAAGGTATTCTCACACAGGAACACACAGACAGACAAAGAGACATACAGAGACAGAGATACAGAGACAGAGACGTACACACAGAGAAAGAGACACACACAGAGACACACACAGGGACACACAGACAGAGACAGAGATACAGAGACAGAGAGACACACACAGAGACAGAGACCCACACACAAACAGAGACACACACAGACAGAGACACACACAGGGACACACAGACAGACACAGAGACAGACACAGAGACACACACAGAGACACACACACAGAGACAGAGAGACACACACAGAGACACACACAGAGACACACACACACAAACAGAGACACACAGTGACAGAGACACAGACAGAGACACACAGACAGAGACACACATACACATAGAAACAGAGGCACAGAGAGAGAGAGAGACACACAGGGACACACACACAAAGACACACACAGAGACACACACAGAGACAGACACACACAGAGTCATAGACAAACAGAGACAGAAACACACAGAGATAGAAACACACAGACACACAGATAGACAGACAGAGAGATAGAGTGAGAGAGACTGAGAGACACTTAGTTACTATCCCAGGCAACGCCAGGTACTACAGCTAGTATGTTATATTTTCCTGTGGGCTGCAGGATCCTGTGTTCAGGGATGTGAGGGTTAACACCTAGCTAGCTAGGGAGAGGAAGGAGCATTAGAGTCAGGAGAAGAGAAAGGAGCATTAAAGGCAGGAAGAGAGGAAGGAGCATTAGAGTTGTCGCGGGCGGAGGAGGGGACGCCGCGCCTTCCCTACTGCTCGGGTCCGGCTGCCGCGGCTGCTGCGGCCTGCCGCTGCTTGGTGGCTCGAGCGATGGGCCGGATCCCGGGGACTCGAGCGGCGCTCCTCGTCCGTGAGTGAAAAGGGGATTGGGTTGTTGGGATAGTGTATTGTCCGTGACGCCACCCACGGTTGTGGTGATTTGTTAACACCACCGCTGCTCTGTATGGGGAGCCCGGGAGTGATGGTGTGGAGCAGCCAGTTGTTGATGTGCCCCTCCGTGGGTAGGGGTTGTGGTGCTCCCGGGGCTCGATGATGGGATTGGAATGGTGGACAGGCGGGTATGGGGCCTGTGGAGGTACAGGGGCGCAGGGGCAGCGCTGTGCCGCACGGCACGGAGGTACTCACTCAGCCAGTAACCACGACACAGTTCTCGGTAAACAAACGGCTGGTTGGACGGGTCCCTCGGACGGTTCACGGTGCTGCGGTTCCCTGCAGTTAGCTGTGACGGTCTCTTCCCTGCACCTCTGAAATGTCTCTTTGGTAGCGATGGGTCCCCACCGGTTACCCGCTCCCCGGCTTCAATCTGGGCCGGAGGAGCCTCTCTCTTGCCCGCAGGCGCTGGCCCTGGGAAACTGGTGCCTTGGCGGTGGCGGTGTCTCCCCTCAATGGTCGGACTGTTGCCTTCAATCGGGACTTAGTTGTTAGGAGACAGACATCCCCTTCACTGACAGATTTGGCAAATTATGGCGACTTCTAGCCTTGCCGGGATCCAAAAGGCCCCTGCCCTGCTGCTGACTGTCCTTTGTATACTGCTCCAGACCGCCAGGCCACTACCCGTCCGCGGTCCTCCCAGCAACCTCCAGACAGTCCCACTGCAGACTATCACCGCCGTCTGCTGACCTTGCTGTCACTGTCCAGGCACCCAGCCACGGACCAACTTCAGGCTTTACTACTGTTTCTTTCCTTTTCACTTCAGCTTCTCCTACAAGCTCCTCTAACACTTCACTTCCTTCACTTGACTTTACTCCTTCCACTTTCTCCTCCAAACTCTATCTTGCTTCCTCTCACTTCCTCTCCCTTTTCTTATCTGCCTGGTTCTTCCCGCCTCCAGGGCTGTGTACTCCTCGGTGGGCGGAGCCAACCGCCTGGCCCACCCCCTGGTGTGGACATCAGCCCCTGGAGGAAGGCAACAAGGATTTTAGGTTAGCTGTTGTACCTGCAGGGAATGTGGGGTGCGTGTGTTGTTGTGACCTGTGACCCCTGGCTTGCCCAGGGCGTCACAGAGTCAGGAGGAGAGAAAGGAGCATTAGAGGCAGGAGGAGAGGAAGGAGCATTTGAGTCAGGAGGAGAGGAAGCTCCTGGTGTAGGGGTCAGTGTGTAGAGTACTGGTGAAGGAAGGAGTTGTTCTGGTGAAGCTGGTGTGGTGTGAGACACATTGCACAGAAACAGCAAGAAACCGTTAAAAGGAACCTGTTGCAGCAACACTGGTCACATTAGCAGACAAGCTGGAAGAGAGCAAAGAAATGTAAGAAACCAAGAGTGTAGTGAGTTAATTGTATACTAGTGGGGGCGCACTGGTGAAGTGAGGGTGCTGCTGTGGCGCCCTGGACTTGCCAGGTCGTCACAGGTACTACAACACTCACCCCCACCCTGACACAGGCACATCAGCCAGACACAAAATCCTTGTTGCCTCTCTCGAGGGGCTGATGTCCACACCAGGTGGGGTGGAGCCAGGCGGTTGGCCCCACCCACTGAGGAGTTCACAGTCCTGGAGGCGGGAAAGGAAGAGAGTTCAGTTAGGGAAGTGGAAGTAAATAGTGAGAAGGAGCAAACTGACCGTGTCCGGGTGTGTGGCACAGGCACAAAAAGCAAGGTTGGCAGACGGTGGTGGC
Organism: Anomaloglossus baeobatrachus; assembly: GCF_048569485.1. NCBI lineage: Eukaryota > Metazoa > Chordata > Amphibia > Anura > Aromobatidae > Anomaloglossus > Anomaloglossus baeobatrachus. The sequence continues at coordinate 82,186,065 of NC_134359.1, read as the reverse complement.
CGTCTGCAGGAGAGGCGAATCAACGCGTAACCGCAGGACCGGGGACGGATGGTGGCCCGCCGGTACCGAACCGGGGAGCGAAGTGAAGCCAGCACACACAGGCAGGGCCTGCGGACCCCGACCAGGCTTGGAGTCGCCATTAGAGGTCAAATCCGTCAGTGACCGGAACCCCAGGGGTTTCCTAACAGCCAAGACCCGATTGAAGGCAACCGTCCGACTAACAAAAGGAAATACAGCTACCGCCACAGCTAGAGTTCCAAGGGCCAGAGCCTGCGGGCAAAAGGGCTCCTCCGGCACATATACACGCTGGGGAGTGGGTTACCGGTGGGAATCCATCGGGACCGAACATACACAAAGATGCAGGGAAAGGCAGCCACCACCAACCGTCCGGAAGAAGTCACAGCAGCCGGCTGCGGAACCCGTCCATCCAGCCGTTTGGTTTACCAGAGACTTTGTGTACATTTGTGGCTGAGTGAGTACAACCGTGCCGACCGGCACTGCGCTGCGCAGTCCAGGCGACCCTGCACCTTGCCAACCCTGCCTCCCCGTCACCTCACCGGGCCCCGGGACCACCAATCCCTACCCATAGAGGGGGGAAACAACATCCCAGCTGCTCCCTACCATCGCTCCCGGGATCCCCGTCACCAGCAGCGGTGGTGCCCAACCTCACCACAACCCGTGGATGGCGTCACGGACCAAATCCCCAAACCAAACGACCCCCTTTCACTCACGGGCGAGGAGCGCCGCTCGAGTCCCCGGATCCGGGCCCACCGCTCGAGCCACCGAGCAGCAGCAGCGCCGGACCCGAGCGTTAGCGAGCGCGCGGCAGCGGCGTCCTCCCCGCCCGCGACAACTTGGCGTCACGACCAGGATCTTACCGTTCTGCCGGCTGGTAGAAGTGCGCCTTGTGCCCCGCCGATGGTGTCCGGCCGAAAAATTTCAGAATCCGACATCTTGGGCGCGAAGATTTTCCCGCTCAAGCGTCTTCTCGAGCAGTGGAGGCGCAAAAGCCGAAGCCCCGCCCCTGAAGAGTAGGTGCCGAGAAAAGAACAAGGGGGGGTGGTAACAAGATGTCTGCGCCCGACGGAGCCGCTGGAGGAACGGCGGTCGCAGCCGCAGCGGCACCCGTGGATGGAAATGGGCCAGCCCATGCTCCGGTCGCACGAGCAGGAGAGGCCGTGGCCCCCGCCATTGCTCAGGTGATGCCGTTCTCCTTGCCCTATGTGCCCGGAGCTACCTGGCTGCCGCAGTACGACGGAAAACCTGATGCTTTACAGGTCTTCCGGAAGAAGCTTAACCCGGTCCTTGAACTGTATCCTCTGACCGATAAGCAACATGCAGCGGTAGTGCTGGGGCAGCTAACCGGCGCGGCTGAGCAGGAGACGGAGACCTGGACCGAGGGGGACCGGTCCACCGTGGCCACTATCTTTGAAAAGCTTCAGATTGCCTTCAAGACCCGCACCGAAGCCAAGCTGCGGATGCAGTTTTATCAATGGCGACAGCGGCCTGCATATAGTATTAGAGACTATGCCTTGCGCCTGCAAACTTCCCTCCGTACGCTGAAGCGGGTGGATACCATTAATGATGCGGACAGCAACAAAATGTTAGTCAAGCAGTTCATGCAGGGGCTGGGATCCCCAGAGGACCGCAAGCAGCTCCGGCTGTGGGCCCTAGAACATCCTAACGTGGACTTTGCCATGCTGAAAGAACGGGCCATCAAAGCTCTTCAGCCCCCAGCGTCCGACGTCCCTGAAGCGGCCCCATGGCCAGCTGAGATGGCTCCCATCTTGGTAGCCCCTCCTCTCCCAGCTCCCTCGGCCCCTGCAGCCCCTGGCGGAATGATGGAGGAGCTGGCTGCCCAGGTCCGTCGCATGGATGGAGACCTCACCAAGATCCTCGCCGCACTCCAGCCTCCGACGAGATCCAAGCCCCCGGGGAGGATGCAGCTCACTGACAGCCCGGAGGACGTCCCCTGGATGCAGCGAAGAAGGGCCAATGACTCATGGTATGGACCTCCAATTTGTTACAGGTGCAGCAAGCCCGGCCACTACTCCCGACGGTGTCCGTTAAACGAGCAACCCCTGGGGCCAAGGGCCAATCCTCAGGAGTAGAACCCAGTGGCCCCCCAGACTGGCGGGACCGGTACATATGAGCCCGTCCCATCATCCCTCTGGCAGTAGATGGCATCCCGCTGATGGTACTCCTGGACACTGGATCCCAGGTAACCACGATACCATACACACAGTATCAGCGGTATTGGGGGGATGATGAACTTGCCCCTCCAGACGGTAGCATGACACTGATCGCAGCTAATGGACTCCCCTTGACACAAGGGGGATACAAGCAAGTGGCCATGACCGTGGGATGGGCTGAACTGCAGCACCAGGGAATGATTGTGATAATGAATGAACCCAGCGACCATAACCCGAAGGTAGTGCTAGGGACTAATGTGATGGAGCACTGCATGAGTGAGGTGCTGACCCTCCTGCAGCAGCTGGCCGCCACCGCAGCAGGAGGCCGACAGAGGGCTGTGCAGCGTGATATCCGGGCCTTGATGTATCGGCAGCAAGTGAACTCAACAGGAGGGGAGATTGAGGGAGTGAGAGTGATGGATGCGGCCCCTTTGATTGTGCCTCCCAGGAGCGAAATGATGATTTGGTGCTGGGCAGCGGTAGGTCCCCAAGGGCGTGATTACTCAGCCATGGTAAAGCCCATGCCCTCCGAACACTGGCCCACAGTAATGGCCGCCCGAGGGGTAGTAGACGTTAAGAAGGGGAGAGTGCCCGTAAGGGTGTTAAACTGTGGGGAGGAGGAGGTCAGGCTTCCCCGGTACGCTACCCTTGCCAAGCTACTTACCCTAGATCCCCACACTATCCAGGAGGCCGTTCCCCTGACCTTTCCGCCTTCTGTCAGTTGCTACACACCCCCTGAGCGGTTAGATGAGTGGTGTCAAGAGTTACATGTAGACACCGATGCTATCCCCACACATCACAAAGAAGGGGTATACCGGGTGGTACAGGAGTACGAGCAGGTTTTCAGCAAACATTCACTAGATTTTGGGCGGATTAAAGGGGTCCAACACCACATCCCCACCGGCGAGCATCCCCCCATTAAAGAGAGATACAGACCTATCCCACCCGCACACTACCAATGCGCCAAAGACATGTTGAGGAACATGAAGGAGGCGGGGGTTATTCGGGATAGCTGCAGTCCCTGGGCCGCCCCGCTGGTGCTGGTAAAGAAGAAGGATGGCACCATGAGGATGTGTGTGGATTACCGGAAGATTAACCAGATAACGCATAAGGATGCCTATCCTCTGCCCCGTATTGAAGAGTCACTGGCCGCACTGAGAACCGCTAACTACTTCTCAACCCTGGACCTCACCAGTGGGTACTAGCAGGTGGCCGTGACGACCGAGGACCGCGAGAAGACTGCCTTCGCTACACCCATGGGACTCTGTGAATTCAACAGCATGCCGTTCTGGCTGTGCAACGCCCCTGGAACCTTCCAACGGCTGATGGAATGCTGTCTGGAACATCTGAATTTTGAGACCGTCTTGCTGTACCTGGACGATGTAATTGTATACTCACAGACGTATGAAGCCCACCTGGAGCACCTAGCTGAGGTGTTCGCGTCCCTTGCCAAGTACGGAATGAAATTGAAGCACTCCAAGTGCCATCTATTGAAGCCCAGGGTGCAGTACCTCGGACATGTCGTGGGCGCCGAAGGCGTCGCCCCAGATCCCGAAAAGATCACTGCCATTCAGGACTGGCCGAGGCCGACCACGGTGAGAGAGGTGAGACAGTTCCTGGGTCTGGTGGGCTACTATCGCCGCTTCATTAAGGGGTACACGAAGATGGCCGCCCCCATGCAAGACCTCCTCGTGGGACAGACCAAGGGTGGCAGGTCCCCTGGAACCCCGTTGGCGTGGGAAGAAAAGCATGAAGAGTCCTTCCGCCAGCTGAAGACGGCTTTGACCGGGGAAGAAATCCTGGCGTACCCCGACTACAGTCTCCCGTTCATCTTCTACACCGATGCCAGTAATGTAGGCTTGGGAGCAGTCTTATCCCAGCTACAGGACGGAAGGGAGAAGGTGATCGCTTATGCTAGCCGGAAACGCCGAACTATGGAAAGGAACCCTGAGAACTACAGCTCTTTCAAGCTTGAGCTCTTAGCACTGGTGTGGGCCATCACCGAGCGATTCCGCCATTACCTAGCGGCAGCCAAGTTCACTGCTTATACGGACAATAACCCGCTAACCCATCTGGATACAGCTAAGCTGGGTGCATTGGAGCAGCGGTGGGTGGCCAGGTTGGCAAACTATGACTTCACCATCAAGTACCGAGCCGGCCGTAAAAATGCTAACGCAGACGCACTCTCCCGGATGCCCCACCTGTTAGGAGAGGGACCGGACGATGATGACCTCGAAGAGATCAAGTTGCCTGCGTTCCACCGGCCGCCAGCCGAGAAGTTGCATGTCCAGCAACAACAAGTGAACTTAGATCCGCTGCCCAGCCAAGGGTGGCAAGAAGCCCAGGACCAGGCACCCTCTGTCCGCTTGGTCAAGACTAGAGTTGATCGTGGTTCGCGGTTCGTGGTTCTCCAGTTCGCGGTTCGAGTGATTTTGGGGGCTGTTCTAGGTCGAACTAGAACTCGAGCTTTTTACTAAAGCTCGATAGTTCTAGTCACGTTCGAGAACGGTTCTAGCAGCAAAAAGCCAAGCTAATTACTAGCTGGCTTTCCTCTGTAATAGTGTAAGTCACTCTGTGACTCACACTATTATGAAATTTCAGCGTATAGTGTGCGGGAACAGCGCATTCAGATCACTGCTGCTGTGATAATGGCGATCGCCATTTTTTTTTTTTTTCCTTGTCTTCCTTCCCTAAGCGCGCGCGTGTAGTGGGGCGGGCGAGCATGTCAGCCAATCCCAGACACACACACAGCTAAGTGGACTTTTAGCCAGAGAAGCAACGGCATGTGTGATAGGATGTCCATGTCACATGTCCCTGCATTATAAAAACGAGTATCTGCCCGTCCGGACGCCATTATCTCTTCTGCGTCCTTGGTGTCAGTCATGGGTACGGGATTGAAATAGACCAGGTGAGTGCTGCTGAGAGCAGTTCTACTATTCATATGTGAGGCCGTATGGCACATTTTATAAAAATATTTTAGTGTAGGACTGCCTCAAATGAGATTTGCCGTGACGTGGCGAGGCAGCTCAAGAAATTGCAATTTTTTGGCAAAAATCTCAAAAATTTTTATAATACAGTTTGGAATGTTTAGTGCTGACGTGCACATTTGGTGCTGGCTTTTTGTTTTTTCTTCATTGAATTGGTCGGTGGTTGACCTCCACCTTGCTATGCACCCCAATTTGGGATGTATTCCATCTGTCTAGATTTTGGCGGTTGGTGACTGTTCACATTAAGTCATCAGGCTTTGTCCACAGGCTATATACTTCATGCAGCATTTGCTTGGACTTGTCCCGCCCACAACCATGACTCAGTCATGGGTACGGGATTGAAATAGACCAGGTGAGTGCTGCTGAGAGCAGTTCTACTATTCATATGTGAAGCCGTATGGCACATTTTATAAAAATATTTTAGTGTAGGACTGCCTCAAATGAGATTTGCCGTGAAGTGGCGAGGCAGCTCAAGAAATTGCAATTTTTTGCCAAAAATCTCAAATATTTTTATAATACAGTTTGGAATGTTTAGTGCTGAAGTGCACATTTGGTGCTGGCTTTTTGTTTTTTCTTCATTGAATTGGTCGGTGGTTGACCTCCACCTTGCTATGCACCCCAATTTGGGATGTATTCCATCTGTCTAGATTTTGGCGGTTGGTGACTGTTCACATTAAGTCATCAGGCTTTGTTCACAGGCTATATACTTCATGCATCATTTGCTTGGACCTGTCCCGCCCACAACCATGACTCAGTCATGGGTACGGGATTGAAATAGACCAGGTGAGTGCTGCTGAGAGCAGTTCTACTATTCATATGTGAGGCCGTATGGCATATTTTATAAAAATATTTTAGTGTAGGACTGCCTCAAATGAGATTTGCTGTGACGTGGCGAGGCAGCTCAAGAAATTGCAATTTTTTGCCAAAAATCTCAAAAATTTTTATAATACAGTTTGGAACGTTTAGTGCTGAAGTGCACATTTGGTGCTGGCTTTTTGTTTTTTCTTCATTGAATTGGTCGGTGGTTGACCTCCACCTTGCTATGCACCCCAATTTGGGATGTATTCCATCTGTCTAGATTTTGGCGGTTGGTGACTGTTCACATTAAGTCATCAGGCTTTGTCCACAGGCTATATACTTCATGCAGCATTTGCTTGGACCTGTCCCGCCCACAACCATGACTCAGTCATGGGTACGGGATTGAAATAGACCAGGTGAGTGCTGCTGAGAGCAGTTCTACTATTCATATGTGAGGCCGTATGGCACATTTTATAAAAATATTTTAGTGTAGGACTGCCTCAAATGAGATTTGCCGTGACGTGGCGAGGCAGCTCAAGAAATTGCAATTTTTTGCCAAAAATCTCAAAAATTTTTATAATACAGTTTGGAATGTTTAGTGCTGAAGTGCACATTTGGTGCTGGCTTTTTGTTTTTTCTTCATTGAATTGGTCGGTGGTTGACCTCCACCTTGCTATGCACCCCAATTTGGGATGTATTCCATCTGTCTAGATTTTGGCGGTTGGTGACTGTTCACATTAAGTCATCAGGCTTTGTCCACAGGCTATATACTTCATGCAGCATTTGCTTGGACCTGTCCCGCCCACAACCATGACTCAGTCATGGGTACGGGATTGAAATAGACCAGGTGAGTGCTGCTGAGAGCAGTTCTACTATTCATATGTGAGGCCGTATGGCACATTTTATAAAAATATTTTAGTGTAGGACTGCCTCAAATGAGATTTGCCGTGACGTGGCGAGGCAGCTCAAGAAATTGCAATTTTTTGCCAAAAATCTCAAAAATTTTTATAATACAGTTTGGAATGTTTAGTGCTGAAGTACACATTTGGTGCTGGCTTTTTCTTTTTTTTTTTACACACACAGATAAGTAGACTTTTAGCCAGAGAAGCAACGGCATGTGTGATAGGATGTCCTTGTCACATGTCCCTGCATTATAAATACGGGCATCTGCCCGTCTGGACGCCATTATCTGCCTTCTGCATCTGGGTGTCAGTCACCGCTGGCGTAGCTCCTGTCTCCGATACTGCTGTGTACGCTCTACACACAGTGCTATACAGAATAGGGATAGAAGTTTCTATTAGCCCTTGTAAGGGCTAATACCAGCAGGCACAGAGCCATAGGTGACAGTCAGGTCCATGAAAACAGATTTTAACAGCTACACAAGATAACAGCGTCTGTGTAGCTAAGGTCAGGGATTTCCTCGCTGCATTTCCCCATTAGGAGGGATAGAAAGTGAGGCTTCCTTTCCTCTACCCAGACCCACAACCCTGCCACTGTACCCTCCTGCCCTTTGCACACTAAAACTCATTGTTACTAAGCCATTATACTAGCAAACACTGAGTAAACTTAGTGGCATCGTAAAAGTGGCTGTTGGACTTCCATTAGTGTCCCACTAGTGCAAATCTATTTGCAGCACCTCTGCGTTGCACACTCAAACTCATTGTTACTAAGCCATTATACTAGCAAACACTGAGTAAACTTAGTGGCATTCTAAAAGTGGCTGTTGGACTTCCATTAGTGTCCCACTAGTGCAAATCTATTTGCAGAACCTCTGCATTGCACACTCAAACTCATTTTACTAAGCCATTATACTAGCAAACACTGAGTAAACTTAGTGGCATCCTAAAAGTAGCTGTTGGACTTCCATTAGTGTCCCACTAGTGCAAATCTATTTGCAGAACCTCTGCATTGCACACTCAAACTCATTGTTACTAAGCCATTATACTAGCAAACACTGAGTGAACTTATTGGGATCCTAAAAGTGGCTGTTAGACTTCCATTAGTGTCCCACTAGTGCAAATCTATTTGCAGAACCTCTGCATTGCACACTCAAACTCATTGTTACTAAGCCATTATACTAGCAAACACTGAGTAAACTTAGTGGCATCCTAAAAGTAGCTGTTGGACTTCCATTAGTGTCCCACTAGTGCAAATCTATTTGCAGAACCTCTGCATTGCACACTCAAACTCATTGTTACTAAGCCATTATACTAGCAAACACTGAGTAAACTTAGTGGCATCCTAAAAGTAGCTGTTGGACTTCCATTAGTGTCCCACTAGTGCAAATCCATTTGCAGAACCTCTGCATTGCACACTCGAACTCATTGTTACTAAGCCATTATACTAGCAAACACTGAGTAAACTTAGTGGCATCCTAAAAGTGGCTGTTGGACTTCCATTAGTGTCCCACTAGTGCAAATCTATTTGCAGAACCTCTGCATTGCACACTCAAACTCATTGTTACTAAGCCATTATACTAGCAAACACTGAGTAAACTTAGTGGGATCCTAAAAGTGGCTGTTGGACTTCCATTAGTGTCCCACTAGTGCAAATCTATTTGCAGAACCTCTGCATTGCACACTCAAACTCATTGTTACTAAGCCATTATACTAGCAAACACTGAGTAAACTTAGTGGCATCCTAAAAGTAGCTGTTGGACTTCCATTAGTGTCCCACTAGTGCAAATCTATTTGCAGAACCTCTGCATTGCACACTCAAACTCATTGTTACTAAGCCATTATACTAGCAAACACTGAGTAAACTTAGTGGCATCCTAAAAGTAGCTGTTGGACTTCCATTAGTGTCCCACTGGTGCAAAGCTATTTGCAGCACCACTGCATTGCACACTCCTGCTCTGTTTTTAATAAGCTATAATAATAGCAAAAAATGCTGCCAGTTAGTGGCATCCAAAAAGTGGCTGTTGTACTTCATTTGTGCCCCAATGGTGCCAAACTATTTCTAACCCCTCTGCATGACACCCTCCTGCTCTGTTTTTAATAAGCTATAATAATAGCAAAAAATGCTGATAGTTAGTGGCATCCAAAAAGTGGCTGTTGTACTCCATTTGTGCCCCACTGGTGCCAAGCTATTTCTAGCACCTCTGCATGACACCCTCCTGCTCTGTTTTTAATAAGCTATAATAATAGCAAAAAATGCTGATAGTTAGTGGCATCCAAAAAGTGGCTGTTGTACTCCATTTGTGCCCCAATGGTGCCAAGCTATTTCTAACACCTCTGCATGACACCCTCCTGCACATTTTGCAACGCTATTTTTATAGCAAACTCATGGAATTCCTTGCTGCATTTCACCATTAGGAGGGATAGAAAGTGAGGCTTCCTTTACTGTCCTGGTACACACAGAACACGGCCACTGTACCCACCTGCCCACTTTTGCCACGATATTTAATTTGCCCAAAGAGCTGACACTTTTTCTGCCATCCTAAAATTGTCTGGAATACTAAGTTAGTGTTCCTTTGCTGCCAAGCAAGGTACAACACATGTGCGTTCTACACTCCTTTCCATTTGTGGAACACAATAATTAACTGCAGGTAGTCCAGCCAATGTTTCACGAAGGTGCAGGCGTGGATATAATGTTGCCTTCATCCAATGGTGGTTCTCTCGATGTCTGACAGCTCAACAATACCATCTGTTTCCACTTCCAAAACAAGTGACGACCTGGCAATCACACTCCCACTTACGGGTAAAGGGGTGGAAGTTCATCGTGAAAAAGCATGTGTGACTGCTGTCCCCACAGTCACAGAAGATGAAGAGCACGCAGATGCACTTGATGGGGCAGGCGGTGGTTGCACAGCCCCGCTAGGCCGCATTGTAGCACAGTGAAATTCCCTTTGCGACTTATGCTTCATTTTAAGTCTTGTATTTGGTGGGATCGACAGTATGCAGCAAAACCACGCAACATGAAAAGCACTGTTTGCAGTTGGGTTCACAAATGATTCTTTCACTTTCCCAAAACAAACAATAAGAACCATGCATTAAATTGAAATAATAGAACAATCTAATCAGTGGCCTACTGCTTGCTAAGCCCTCTGGGTAGCAGCAGTAATTGTGTGTTTGTGCGTGTGTGTGTGTGCGAAGACAACTAACTAGTGGCGCATCACAAGAGCTTCCCAGTTATCTACCTATACATAGACAAAACACATCACCCACCCTGAATACCCTTGTTAGCTGAAGCCTCACAGATAAGGCAGATGATAACAGTGTGAATGCAAACCACACAGCTCTGCAACACAGTCATGTAAATTTTGAAAAGCAACATTCAATGCAAACATGTGTCGCTGTCCCTCTATGATTTAAACTGTACGTGACAATTTGACAGTGCAGAGGCAGCAAGTATGATTGTCTATATAGTCGTCCTACCCAGAACAGATATGTGTTTTCATAATAAAACAAAGTGTTGCGTGAACGCATTACTGTCTGGGCACAGCCTACCGTACCCGGGTAATGTGATGTCCAGTTGCCATAAATACAGACTTTACGCTCCTATAATGGTTAACAGTATAGACAGCACCGGAAGAATGTTGGTCTGTGGCACAGGATGCTGCTCACTGGCGTTACGGTACTCCTCACAAAACTCCAAAATGACTCCCCTCACAATTGAACGAAGTATTTCCGCGGTTGCTCCTTCCTGTGTGCCGATTTACCCCAGCCGCAGCCTAACTCCAGTGTTTCGCCAACTGAGTATGCTCTGCCTGACTGTGTCATTCCTGAGGCAAGGTCTTAATTTTGGGCTACAGCGCATGCTCGTTTGGACTGTGCCTGAGTCATTCTGCGACCTGCGGCTCAACACACTTACACAGGGCCCTGGTGCTTGACTCACTCTCGGGAGGCCACTAAAACTAACTGCACCCAACATCAGGCCCAGGTGTCCCCTTACACTGCAGTGGCGGTCCCCACTGACCGCAATACCGAGAGTGGCGTCACAAAAATACATATAAAGAAGCAACCTAAGTGTGACCAGACTCTTCCTCCATGTGGAGTCCCTGAAGGTAATGCACCAACACAACACCCGTGGGACTTCACACTGACTGAGAAAAGCCTCTTTGCACAGGTACTTGCACTACGTGCCGGGTCTAAGTCCTGTGTTGTGCCTAGACAGCATGCTGAAGCGGAAAGTCTTTTTTTCAGAAACTGCATTTCATGCTACTGAGCATGCTCAGGCACTTACTGCATCAGAGGCTAGGTCGGGTAATGAACTCTTTGGCCCTGCCCCTGATGTGGGGAGCCCATATAGACCACAGGGCATCAGGTGTCCTGACAATTTGGTCAGGCCACTCCCAACAGGCTTGCAGAGGGCCGCCCCTATGACTTGTCACCTCATTGTTGTTGGTCAGACGATGACTGTTGAGGTGTTTTGGTTGTGGCAGCCATGAGGTCATCATTCAAGTGGCCATTCAAAATAGGACGCTAGTTATGCCACTCATGACGTGTCACTCTGCTTTTGTGTCCAGGAGGTGCATTGTGGTCCACCCTGGCTTCGGGCGGACCCAGGTTATAAAAGGGGCTGGAGCCAAGAATAAGGTGCCAAGTCTTCTATTATGCTCCGAAAGAGCACACCTCCATGTGTTGAACCCATTGCGGCTTTAGGCCAGAGGTAGGCAGGGATAGGTCATCGATGCAGGCCGCCACCACAGTTGGTAACGCAGAACGTTTAAGAACAGCTCCTGTCCTACCAGTCCTGCTAGTGCAGCCCAGTGGCATAAACAGGCCTGCTGCTGCTGATGCACCTGCTGTCCACAGGTGTGTCCCCTACGCACACGGACTGCGTAACCAATGGCCCCTGTGTTGTTAACAGGGAATTCCTGGGCTGGGTGGTCGTGTGGACCCTGTCACGCTAACAGGGCTCCAAGTCTCCAGATCCGAGTTGCGTCTAACTCGGTTCAGGCTACTATTTGTTTGAGAGTCAACCTGCTCTGTATCCTCCACCTAACCTTCCAGTTGCCAACCTCTCCTTTTCCATCTGTGAGCACGGTGGACACCGAATGGCGATTGGGATATCTACCTTTCTCTTTCTTTTCTTCTTAATATTTTTGATATAGCGGTAACATAGTATATACCACCTTATCCAAATCTGCCAGTCCCACCATACCAGATGTTGTTTCTTCAGCAAATGTTAATGTTGCTTAACCACCAAACCCACGGACACAAACTTTTTTACCCTTTCCAACACACCTGTTCCCCTTTCCACCAGCATCTGTCCTTTTTCAACTCAGTTTGTATATGAAAAAAATGCAACTCTGCAGAGACACCGTACTCAACGCTGTCTCAGCACAGCAGCCAGCCCTCGGTCCCTCAGATGTGGACAAGTAAGACCATTTCCTCCTATCGATGAAAAAGCGTTGAGATTCCCTCTGTGCACCACTGGTGTTTAGTGGAAAAGCAGATGTAAGATTGTGTACCAACTTCTGCTGATACTCCTGCATACGTGCATCCCTTTCTATGTCAGGAGTTATTTCGCAAAATTTTGTGTTGTACCGGGGATCTAACAGTGTGGCAACCCAGTAGTCAGCATGACTTGGAATTCGTACAATCCGAGGGTCATGTTGTAGGTAGTGCAGCAAGAAGGCGCTCATGTGTCTTGAGCATCCAGGAGGACCAAGTCCTTGGTGTGTTGGTGGCGGAGAGGGAGAATCGTGCCTCCTTCCTCTGCCCTCTCCCCACAACCTCGCACAACCAAAATGTGAGCAAGCTCTCACTAATCTGCTGAGTCTTCCATGCCCATCGCCAGTTCGTCCTCCATTTCTTCCTGGGCTCCTGCACCTTCCTCAACTGTTTGCTGATACTATGCTCCCTTGATAATCCCTCTCTTCCACCGTACCATGACTGCCGCCAAGATGCCGCTGACCATCTGGACCTTGTAGATCTTGTTATCCCTTCCGCATATGACTCCTCCAGTACTTCCTCCCTTCCTCTTGGACCAACACCTGACTCCGAATAATACTTACAGTGTGTTCCATCATGTAGATGACCAAAATTGTACGCTGAGAATGTCATCGCCAGTGTTAAACATCTGCGTCGACATTTGTAAACTGTGTAGAACGGTGCATATGTCATTGATCTGACACCACTCCAGCAGCGTGATCTGCACCACCTCTGGATCAAGTTAGCCCAGGGTATACGTCATAACGTATTTCAGCTGGGCTCTGCGGTGCTGACACAGACGCTGCAACATGTGCAGATTAAAATTCCTGCGTGTCGGAACATCGCATTTCTGACGTTTCACCGCCAGACCTTAAGACTTCAGGAGCGATGAAAGTTGTTGAGCTACTGGGTGCGAACGATGGAAGTGAGCACATAGTGAGCGTGCCTGCTGTACAAGGCCATGTAGGCCGGGATGTTGTTTTAAAAATTGCTGGAGAATCAGATTAAACACGTGAGCCATACAAGTCACGTGTGTCACATGGGCCTGAGGAAGGCACGCTGCCATGTTTGCATCATTGTGCACATGGCTGTTAAGTCACCACCGTAGTCCGCTACGTCAATTTGTACTCCGGTGACAACGTGTTCCTTTCATGCATAGTGCTGATGATGGGAGAGGAGTCGACGCCAGCGGCACAGGTGGACGCAGGTTATGCTCACCCACTGGGATGCGTTACCTTGACAGATGCAGAACCACAGGCTGAATGCAGGTGGTGGGTATCTCACAGATGAAGTAGCATCATTCAGCTACAACCAATGGGAAGACACAACACCCTTTTTTAGGCCCCTCCTGTCTGAAAACCACTGCCAGACATAGCTATGAACCTCTGGTTACTGTTACCCCCAGTTTAGCTTTATGAGTTTGTGTGCTTCTTACCTGACTACTTTTCCTGCTTGCTGTTTAGGTACCTCGTTGGCCGATTTGCATTTCACCTCTGCTTGTTTTCTGATTAAGTCCTGTCCCTCCCATTCTGTTCCTCTTCCTCAATTAATGTTTTGACCCTGCATGACTACTATTCTCTGGAACTGCTGCTTTCCACAGGTATTGATCAACTTGGGCCCTGTGTCATTCAACATCACTGTATAGGGATTAAAGGGTTTCAGGGTTCTGGGGATCCAGCTTGGTGAGTGGGTTCCCTCTAGCCTATCCTTTACAGCTTGTCTGAGTGTGTTGATCTAGGCAGGCGTTACACCGTGCCCTCGACAGAAGGACATGTAGGCCGGGATAGTATTTAAAAATTGCTGGAGATTCAGATTCAACACGTGAGCCATACAAGGTACGTGTGTCACATTGCCCTGAAGAAGGTCCGCAGACTGTTTAGCATCATTGTCGCACCCGGCATTCCCTGGCTGCTGGTTGAGTGGAGACAACCATTGATGAAACTCGGTCTCACTCTACAGAGCTAACTGTCCACAACTCCTCAGCGGTGTCTCACATTTCCCCTACATTTCAAAGTAAACATTTGACCGCCTGATGGCCTTGAGCTCTGCTGCCAGCATAGTAAGGAGGTGTGTGGGATTCCTTGGGCGCAGTTACAAGGAAGGCAAGCCTGACCACACAAGGTTTGGGCTGAGGTGCAGGAATAACACGAGGTTGATGAGGCAGAAGCAGTGGAGGAACTTGTACATACAGAGGAAGGATTGAAACACACAACTCGTGGGGACGGAAAGACTTGTACAGCAGACACTTCTCCATCTATCACCATAGTTACCCAGTGCCCAGTCAGTGACATGTAACTCCCCTGTCCATGCTTACTGTTCCAAGTATCTGTGGTGAAATGCACCCTGTCACACACTAATAATAATATTAATAATAATCTTTATTTCTATAGCGCCAACATATTCCGCAGCGCTTTACAATTCACACACAGAGTTTCTCAAGGAAGCGGTGATGTTGTGTGCGACCTGCTGTGTTAGCGCGGGCACCCCTTTCTTGGAAAAGGAGTGAAAATGGCCATCGGCTCTTGGGGCACTGCAAAGGGCAAAAGGTCTTGAAAATCCTCAGTGACAAAAGGGTGTAAAGGCAGCCTATCTGTAGCCAACAAGTTGGAGATGCCGAAACTAAACCTCTTAGGCATGTCATGCACTTCGAAAATCATGTAAAAAACAGCGAGGGGACTCCAACCACAGTCTCCCTTGTTGCCACTAATTGGGCCACACACACCCCACTTGACTGTCATCAGTTGATCCCCCTTTTCAAAATGAAAAAGATGCTTTACATGAAGCACTCTCAAAAATACGTGTGCCTTTCGCGTCCCCTGGCTGACCCAGGGGAAGAAAAGTCCTCTGAGAGCCATGACTTGTTCATCTTGGTTCTTTTAGAAACACAGCGAGGGGACTCCAACCACAGTCTCCATCGTTGCCACTAATTGGGCTACACACACCCCACTTGACTGGCATCAGTTGATCCCCCTTTTCAAAATGAAAAAGATGCTTTGCATGAAGCACTCTCAAAAATACGCGTGCCTTTCGCCTCCACTGGCTGACCCAGGGGAAGAAAAGTCCTCTGAGAGCCATGACTTGTTCATCTTGGTTCTTTTAGAAACACAGCGAGGGGACTCCAACCACAGTCTCCCTCGTTTCCACTAATTGGGCCACACACACCCCACTTGACTGTCATCAGTTGATCCCCCTTTTCAAAATGAAAAAGATGCTTTGCATGAAGCACTCTCAAAAATACGTGTGCCTTTCGTGTCCCCTGGCTGACCCAGGGGAAGAAAAGTCCTCTGAGAGCCATGACTTGTTCATCTTGGTTCTTTTAGAAACACAGCGAGGGGACTCCAACCACAGTCTCCCTCGTTTCCACTAATTGGGCCACACACACCCCACTTGACTGGCATCAGTTGATCCCCCTTTTCAAAATGAAAAAGATGCTTTGCATGAAGCACTCTCAAAAATACGTGTGCCTTTCGCCTCCCCTGGATGACCCAGGGGAAGAAAAGTCCTCTGAGAGCCATGTCCACAATGTCAGTGGACAGACGCGTGTGCTTATCTGCCAGCAGACCCCCAGCAGCACTGAAGACAGGTTATGAGAGAACGCTGGCTGCAGGACACGACAAGATCCCCAAGGCGTATGTGGCAAGCTCAGGCAATTTATCCAGATTGGAAGCCTAAAATGAGCAGGGCTCATGTTGCACAGTAATGGCATCGATGTTTCCTTGCATATACTCATATATCTGTGTCTCCTCCTCTTTTTCCTTGTCCAGCTCTTTTGTTTTCGCATGAGTATATGTCCTTGTCACTTTCCCATGTGTTTGTGTTGTGTTGTGAGTTGTTTGTCACCTTTTGGACACCTTTGAGGGTGTTTTCTAGGTGTTTTTATGTGTTTGTGATTGCCTGCCATTGTTTTCTATGGGGTTCGAGTGGTTCGCCGAACTGGTTCGCCGAACCGAACTCGAACGAGACCTCCGTTCGGCGAACCGAACTCGAGCCGAACCGCGACCGGTTCGCTCATCTCTAGTCAAGTCCCTGGTGAAACAAGGCTCTGCTGGAATAGACCCTGCTGCCCCCGCCGAGGCCCAACGACTGTGGAGGGAACGAGCCCGGCTGTACCTGCACCAGGGGAAGCTGTATCGGGAATTTATCAACCCGAAGACCCATGAGAAGGTTCGCCAGCTGGTGATTCCCCAGACTAACGTGCCCACTGTTCTGCAGGCATACCATGACGGTGCCGGGCACTTTGGGTGGAAGAAGCTGGAGATGCTGTTGAGGGAGCGATTCTATTGGAGTGGGATGCGGGAGTCTGTGGAGGCCTGGTGCCGAGAATGTGGTCCCTGTGCACTGAGAAGAAGGGATGAGGCCAGCCAAAAGGCCCCTTTGCGCCCAATCATTACGCAACAGCCGCTGGAGCTGGTCGCCCTCGACCACGTGAAGCTCACCCCTAGCTGAAGTGGGTACACCTATGCTCTGACCATTGTAGACCACTATTCGAGATTCATGGTGGTTGTCCCAGTTAAAGATCTGACCGGGCGTACTGCAGCCAGAGCCTTCCAGGCCTACTTTTGTCGACAACATGGGTACCCGGAGAGGGTGCTGACCGACCAGGGTCCAGCTTTTGAAGCAGAAGTGTTTCAGGAATTCTGCCAGTTAAACGGCTGTAAAAAGATCCGGACCACCCAGTACCATGCACAGACTAACGGCATGTGTGAAAAGATGAACCATCTGGTCTTGGACCTCCTTAAGACCCTGCCGTTGGAAGAGCGGAACTTATGGCCGGAAAAGCTGTCCGATCTGGTAGACATGGACAATAACATTCCTAGCAGCTCCACCAAGTGCACGCCCACGTACCTAATGAGAGCCCGACCAGGCCGGTTGCCGGTGGACCTAGAAATGGATTTGGAGGCTCCAGAGGCCCTTCCTTCCACTGCTGACTGGGACGCCCGGCGGAGGGCGCAGTACCGACAGGTCCAAGAATACGTAGAAAAGAACTTGTGTCGGAGTCGGGGACAGCAAGAACAGTGCCTCAACAGGAAGGCTCCTGCAGGTCCCTTTCAGCCTGGGGATGTAGTACTGAAGCGAAAGAGAAGAACCCATAAGCTGGATGACCAATAGGAGAAGACCCCGTATGTTATACAACCCACTGAGTGGGAGAATGTGAAGGCCTACCAGATCAGTCGTGACCAGGGGAAGACTTCGGCCATGGTTTCCAGAGACCACCTGAAGAGGTGCCCACCACCGTTGAGGGTGGCAACTGAAGTTCCGGCCCCCAGACCGGCTGGAGAGAAAGAAAAAGAGGTAATCCACACCATGATGGGCGATTTTCCGGCAGATTGGCCTTTGCAGAATGGCGCAGTGATTCTTCCTGTGATACTGTTCCCACAACCTGTGGAGGAAAAAGAGATGGAAGTCGCCGCCAATGAACCAGTGCCCAGGGATGCACCTATACCCAGCCCCCCTGCGTCTCCGCCTGCCCCACATAATAGACGGGAAGGGAAACCAGTTTTTTCCTCCGCCCCACTGCCTGTCACCACTAACATTGGGCCCCGAAGGTCCACACGCCCCAACCTAGGCCGACCCCCGCTTAGGTACAGGGAAACTACCATTTAGGGGTGTTACACGTTGAGTGTGTAAATAAGTAAATGAATGAATCAACCGAGCAAATAACCTGATTGACACCGTGATTGACCCGGCCGTTGCCGGCAAGTTGTCCCCGCAGGGACCCTTTGTACCGTTGGCATGAGGAACTCTTCATGGACATGCCTGAGAACTTGCAGGGCACCCACGAACTGGTGGGATTGTAAATAAGTTGGGGCATGTTTTCCGTTGCCGCCTCCGGAGAGGCAGATTTGGAGGATGGGCCTGGAGGAAAGTGATGGCCCAGGCCCGCCACTACCACAACCGGTGGCGATCCTCCGGGGGTCAGGGGTCCCCCATGGACGTGGGGTCCCCTGAAGTGACAGCCGGGTGCGAGTCACCGTACCCGTTCCCGCTCGGGCAGCCTGGATCTGGACTGGGGTGCTGCCCACTTCTTAGGGGCAGCATCAGGGCTAGGTTGCTTGGGTGGGAGAGCGGAAGCTGTCCGTCCGTTATTATTAAAAGTGTGTGTATATGTGGTTTGTAACATTTAAGTGACCTGCCTCCCATAAGGGAAGATTTAAAATGCTTAAACTGTTGATGGTTTTTATATTTTTTACAGTTAAAAAAAAAAAAGAAAAATAAAACCGGTGATGGATGGGCAGCCCGCAGACGGTCTGCATTTAAATAAGGGGGAATGTGGCGCCCTAGACTAGCCAGGTCGTCACAGGTACTACAACACACACCCCCACCCTGAGACAGGCACATCAGCCAGACGCAAAATCCTTGTTGCCTCCCTCCAGGGGCTGATGTCCACACCAGGTGGGGTGGAGCCAGGCGGTTGCCCCCACCCACTGAGGAGTTCACAGTCCTAGAGGCGGGAAAGGAAGAGAGTTCAGTTAGGGAAGTGGAAGTGAGGAGTGAGAAGGAGCAAACTGACCGTGTCCGGGTGTGTGGCCCGGGCACTAAGCGCAAGGTTGGCAGACGGTGGTGGCCGTCTGCAGGAGAGGCGAATCAACGCGGAACCGTAAGACCGGGGACGGATGGTGGCCCGCTGGTACCGAACCGGGGAGCGAAGTGAAGCCAGCACACACAGGTAGGGCCTGCGGACCCCGACCAGGCTTGGAGTCGCCGTTAGAAGTCAAATCCGTCAGTGACCAGAACCCCAGGGGTTTCCTAACAGCCAAGACCCGATTGAAGGCAACCGTCCGACCAGCAAAAGGAAATACAGCTACCACCACAGCTAGAGTTCCAAGGTCCCGAGCCTGCGGGCAAAAGGGCTCCTCCGGCACATATACACGCTGGGGAGCGGGTTACCGGTGGGAATCCATCAGGACCGAACATACACAAAGATGCAGGGAAAGGCAGCCACCACCAACCGTCCGGAAGAAGTCACAGCAGCCAGCTGCGGGACCCGTCCATCCAGCCGTTTGGTTTTCCAGAGACTTTGTGTACATTTGTGGCTGAGTAAGTACAACCGTGCCGTCCGGCACCACGCTGCGCAGTCCAGACGACCCTGCACTTTGCCAACCCTGCCTCCCCGTCACCTCACCGGGCCCCGGGACCACCCCTACCCATGGAGGGAGGGAACAACATCCCAGCTGCTCCCTACCATCGCTCCCGGGATCCCCGCCACCAGCAGCGGTGGTGCCCAACCTCACCACAACCCGTGGGTGGCATCACGGACCAAATCCCCAAACCAAACTACCCCCTTTCACTCACGGGCGAGGAGCGCCGCTCGAGTCCCCGGATCCGGGCCCACTGCTCAAGCCACCGAGCAACAGCAGCGCCGGACCCGAGCGTTAGCGAGCGCGCGGCGGCGTCCTCCCCGCCCACGACACTGCCCCACTAAGAAGACAAGGAACAGGAAGCGGCTCTAAGAACAGTTCTCGTAAGGGATCACTGCCTATGGCTGTGGGTGCAGGATACTCAGCGAAACATATTGACCCTTGGACTCCAGGGCCATAGAGATGAAGGGCTTATTTAACTTTCCTGGCTAAAAGAATGTTCACAAGTAATATGCCGTCATTGGAAACTGCAATGATTGTGTGTCTGAGTTATACAGAAGATACCATGAAGTGTGCTGCCTGCTGTATTATGTGACCAAGTGTTGTGCCAAGTAAAGACTACTTTGTTGTTATGAATTTGTTTGTCGTCCTTATCTGGAAGTCCTATTGACCTGATGAAGAGTGTAACAGCATTGCTCCAAGTAACACTATCAGCACACACAGACCCAGAACTCTCATTTAAAACCCGTGTCTCGGGGTGCTGAACTTTACACTCTTGCCCACACAGACCCAGAACTCTCATTTAAAACCCGTGTGTCGGGAGGCTGAACTTTACACTCTCCCCCATGGCTACTGCCCCGGGCACCATTGCTTCAGCCATGCGTTGCAATCTCCTGACATTTGAAAAAGAGATCACTCTCCGTCATGGTACTCCCATGACATCTCTGCATTACAACTATATTTTCTAATTCCACTAAGTAATGTTCATGAACATGGATATTTATATATAGATTGCGTTTGTTGCCCTGGAACAAGCACTCTGCCCTCAATTGGATGCATTTTATACCACAGTCACGGTATTGGCATGGGCTATCTACTAGTAAGAATTAAATGTGTAAGCAATGGAAGTTCCCATATTTAGGATCCACACCAAACCCATCAGGTAGATAATAAGTGGCCAATTTACTATCTATTTGCTGCTAACCTACATGACCATCTATGATCAGACATAATTACTACCCTTGTATTTCGGTTTGATTTATTGCAGAAGCCATAAGTCCTAAAATTAATAACTAATTTATACAAATAATTAAGTATTACATATTATAAAAAAATGAGAAGACAAATCATTCAGTTTTGAACTCTTTATTAAATACAGTCTCTACCTATACCTAAAGCCATTGATCCAGAAGAAGGCAAAAAACCTGGACACATTCAGCCAATTTGTGCCACAGGGAAAAAATTCCTTCTCGACCCCAAGAAAAGGCGATCAGTTCAAGAACCCTGGACCAAGGCTATACTACAACTAACTGAGCTATAGGACGGTTATATCATATAAGAACCCTTATGTGGAATTCATAAACTGGCCAACAGAAGAACTGGAATTAGGCCGGTGGTAGTATGGTACTTGTTTAGGCCTGTTGTTTGAAGACCAGAAATAGCCTTCGCTATTGCCCCAGACTAGGACAGATTTTGTATTTTATTACCTTTCAGAGCATCGCATCCCTGAAGAATGAAATCATTAGGGATGATCGAATACCACAAATATCCGACTTCGCGAATATCCGACCAATAGGTCACTGCTATGTGAATATTCGATGCGCAATGTAAGTCTATGGGAAGCCCAAACAATTGTTATTCGGGTTATCCATAGACTTACATTGCATATCAAATATTCGCAAATAGTCAAATAGCGGCGACCTGTTTGCGAATTTTCGCAAAGTCAGATATTTGTGGTATTTGATCATCCCTAGAAATCATCCTTAGTGACTAAGTGAGTAAATTAAACGAAAAAAGTGCACGTTTGTTATGATGCTCAAGATGGGGACCAGAATGTGGACTAATAATAAAATAGCGAACATGATAGGAGACATATCTACAATACATACATTATTCTTATCTATCTAATATGATGACAACAGCTCTCCAGACCCGCAACCCACCACAAGGACCACTCCTGTCTAATCCCTGAAGAATGAAATCATCCTCAGTAACAATGTGAGGGGGCTAAGCGCCTCCTTTGATCTCAGAGTATAGACTCCCGGGAAAGAGTCCTGCTCAAGGTGATGGCGTGCAACTGTGGGACTCTATACCAGAGATGATGTCCTCCACCCAACTTTCAAAAAGCTGTAAGGGTCTTCAGTAGAGATGGGTAGTCGAGCTGGGCTATCGGACGGTCACCTCTGTAGCTGTAGTGTCTCTATTCGTATGGTCCCAATGTGTATATTAAAAAAAAGTGCACCTTTGTTATAATGTACAAGATGGGGACCATAATGTGGACAAAAAAAACAAAATAGGGAACATGATAGGGGACATTTCTACAATACATACATTATTCTTATCTATATAATAGGATGACAACAGCTCTCCAGACCTGCATCCCACCACAAAGACCACTCCAGCCCTGAAGAATGAAATCATCCTTAGTGACGAAGTGAGGGACTTAGTGCCAACCTGTGGTCTCAAGGCATTGTCTCTTATAAGAGTTCTGCTCAAGGTGATGGGGTGCAACTGTGGGACCCTATACCAGAGATGATGTCCTCCACCCAACTTTCAAAAGCTGTAAGGGTCTTCAGTAGAGATGAGTAGTCGAGCTGGGCTATCAGACGGTCACCTCTGTAGCTGTAGTGTCATTATTCGTATGGTCCCAATGTGTAAATTAAAAAAAGTGCACATTTGTTATAATGTACAAGATGGGGACCATAATGTGGACAAAATAACAAAATAGGGAACATGATAGGGGACATTTCTACAATACATACATTATTCTTATCTATATAATAGGATGACAACAGCTCTCCAGACCTCCATCCCACCACAAAGACCATCCCAGCCCTGAAGAATGAAATTATCCTTAGTAACGAAGTGAGGGACTTCGTGCCAACCTGTGGTCTCAAGGCATTGACTCTTATAAGAGTCCTGCTCAAGGTGATGGGGTGCAACTGTGGGACCCTATACCAGAGATGATGTCCTCCACCCAACTTTCAAAAAGCTGTAAGGGTCTTCAGTAGAGATGGGTAGTCGAGCTGGGCTATCAGACGGTCACCTCTGTAGCTGTAGTGTCATTATTCGTATGGTCCCAATGTGTATATTAAAAAAAAGTGCACCTTTGTTATAATGTACAAGATGGGGACCATAATGTGGACAAAAAAAACAAAATAGGGAACATGATAGGGGACATTTCTACAATACATACATTATTCTTATCTATATAATAGGATGACAACAGCTCTCCAGACCTGCATCCCACCACAAGGACCACTCCAGCCCTGAAGAATGAAATCATCCTTAGTGACGAAGTGAGGGACTTCGTGCCAACCTGTGGTCTCAAGGCATTGACTCTTATAAGAGTCCTGCTCAAGGTGATGGGGTGCAACTGTGGGACCCTATACCAGAGATGATGTCCTCCACCCAACTTTCAAAAAGCTGTAAGGGTCTTCAGTAGAGATGGGTAGTCGAGATGGGCTATCAGACGGTCACCTCTGTAGCTGTAGTGTCATTATTCGTATGGTCCCAATGTGTATATTAAAAAAAAGTGCACCTTTGTTATAATGTACAAGATGGGGACCATAATGTGGACAAAAAAAACAAAATAGGGAACATGATAGGGGACATTTCTACAATCCATACATTATTCTTATCTATATAATAGGATGACAACAGCTCTCCAGACCTGCATCCCACCACAAAGACCACTCCAGCCCTGAAGAATGAAATCATCCTTAGTGACGAAGTGAGGGACTTCGTGCCAACCTGTGGTCTCAAGGCATTGTCTCTTATAAGAGTCCTGCTCAAGGTGATGGAGTGCAACTGTGGGACCCTATACCAGAGATGATGTCCTCCACCCAACTTTCAAAAAGCTGTAAGGGTCTTCAGTAGAGATGGGTAGTCGAGCTGGGCTATCAGACGGTCACCTCTGTAGCTGTAGTGTCATTATTCGTATGGTCCCAATGTGTATATTAAAAAAAAGTGCACCTTTGTTATAATGTACAAGATGGGGACCATAATGTGGACAAAAAAAACAAAATAGGGAACATGATAGGGGACATTTCTACAATACATACATTATTCTTATCTATATATTAGGATGACAACAGCTCTCCAGACCTGCATCCCACTCCAAAGACCACTCCAGCCCTGAAGAATGAAATCATCGAAGTGAGGGACTTCGTGCCAACCTGTGGTCTCAAGGCATTGTCTCTTATAAGAGTCCTGCTCAAGCTGATGGGGTGCAACTGTGGGACCCTATACCAGAGATGATGTCCTTTACCTAACTTTCAAAAAGCTTTAAGGGTCTTCAGTAGAGATGGGTAGTCGAGCTGGGCTATCAGACGGTCACCTCTGTAGCTGTAGTGTCATTATTCGTATAGTCCCAATGTGTATATTAAAAAAAAGTGCACCTTTGTTATAATGTACAAGATGGGGACCATAATGTGGACAAAAAAAACAAAATAGGGAACATGATAGGGGACATTTCTACAATACATACATTATTCTTATCTATATAATAGGATGACAACAGCTCTCCAGACCTGCATCCCACCACAAAGACCATCCCAGCCCTGAAGAATGAAATTATCCTTAGTAACGAAGTGAGGGACTTCGTGCCAACTTTTGGTCTCAAGGCATTGACTCTTATAAGAGTCCTGCTCAAGGTGATGGGGTGCAACTGTGGGACCCTATACCAGAGATGATGTCCTCCACCCAACTTTCAAAAAGCTGTAAGGGTCTTCAGTAGAGATGGGTAGTTGAGCTGGGCTATCAGACGGTCACCTCTGTAGCTGTAGTGTCATTATTCGTATGGTCCCAATGTGTATATTAAAAAAAAGTGCACCTTTGTTATAATGTACAAGATGGGGACCATAATGTGGACAAAAAAAACAAAATAGGGAACATGATAGGGGACATTTCTACAATACATACATTATTCTTATCTATATAATAGGATGACAACAGCTCTCCAGACCTGCATCCCACCACAAAGACCACTCCAGCCCTGAAGAATGAAATCATCGAAGTGAGTGACTTCGTGCCAACCTGTGGTCTCAAGGCATTGTCTCTTATAAGAGTCCTGCTCAAGGTGATGGGGTGCAACTGTGGGACCCTATACCAGAGATGATGTCCTCCACCCAACTTTCAAAAAGCTGTAAGGGTCTTCAGTAGAGATGGGTAGTCGAGCTGGGCTATCAGACGGTCACCTCTGTAGCTGTAATGTCATTATTCGCATGGTCCCAATGTGTATATTAAAAAAAAGTGCACCTTTGTTATAATGTACAAGATGGGGACCATAATGTGGACAAAAAAAACAAAATAGGGAACATGAAAGGGGACATTTCTACAATACATACATTATTCTTATCTATATAATAGGATGACAACAGCTCTCCAGACCTGCATCCCACCACAAAGACCACTCCAGCCCTTAAGAATGAAATCATCATTAGTGACGAAGTGAGGGACTTCGTGCCAACCTGTGGTCTCAAGGCATTGACTCTTATAAGAGTCCTGCTCAAGGTGATGGGGTGCAACTGTGGGACCCTATACCAGAGATGATGTCCTCCACCCAACTTTCAAAAAGCTGTACGGGTCTTCAGTAGAGATGGGTAGTCGAGCTGGGCTATCAGACGGTCACCTCTGTAGCTGTAGTGTCATTATTCGTATGGTCCCAATGTGTATATTAAAAAAAAGTGCACCTTTGTTATAATGAACAAGATGGGGACCATAATGTGGACAAAAAAAACAAAATAGGGAACATGATAGGGGACATTTCTACAATACATACATTATTCTTATCTATATAATAGGATGACAACAGCTCTCCAGACCTGCATCCCACCACAAAGACCACTCCATCCCTGAAGAATGAAATCATCCTTAGTGACGAAGTGAGGGACTTCGTGCCAACCTGTGGTCTCAAGGCATTGTCTCTTATAAGAGTCCTGCTTAAGGTGATGGGGTGCAACTGTGGGACCCTATACCAGAGATGATGTCCTCCACCCAACTTTCAAAAAGCTGTAAGGGTCTTCAGTAGAGATGGGTAGTCAAGCTGGGCTATCAGACGGTCACCTCTGTAGCTGTAGTGTCATTATTCGTATGGTCCCAATGTGTATATTAAAAAAAAGTGCACGTTTGTTATAATGTACAAGATGGGGACCATAATGTGGACAAAAAAAACAAAAAAGGGAACATGATAGGGGACATTTCTACAATACATACATTATTCTTATCTATATAATAGGATGACAACAGCTCTCCAGACCTGCATCCCACCACAAAGACCACTCCAGCCCTGAAGAATGAAATCATCCTTAGTGACGAAGTGAGAGACTTCGTGCCAACCTGTGTTCTCAAGGCATTGTCTCTTATAAGAGTCCTGCTCAAGGTGATGGGGTGCAACTGTGGGACCCTATACCAGAGATGATGTCCTCCACCCAACTTTCAAAAGCTGTAAGGGTCTTCAGTAGAGATGAGTAGTCGAGCTGGGCTATCAGACGGTCACCTCTGTAGCTGTAGTGTCATTATTCGTATGGTCCCAATGTGTAAATTAAAAAAAAGTGCACATTTGTTATAATGTACAAGATGGGGACCATAATGTGGACAAAATAACAAAATAGGGAACATGATAGGGGACATTTCTACAATACATACATTATTCTTATCTATATAATAGGATGACAACAGCTCTCCAGACCTGCATCCCACCACAAAGACCATCCCAGCCCTGAAGAATGAAATTATCCTTAGTAACGAAGTGAGGGACTTCGTGCCAACCTGTGGTCTCAAGGCATTGACTCTTATAAGAGTCCTGCTCAAGGTGATGGGGTGCAACTGTGGGACCCTATACCAGAGATGATGTCCTCCACCCAACTTTCAAAAAGCTGTAAGGGTCTTCAGTAGAGATGGGTAGTCGAGCTGGGCTATCAGACGGTCACCTCTGTAGCTGTAGTGTCATTATTCGTATGGTCCCAATGTGTATATTAAAAAAAAGTGCACCTTTGTTATAATGTACAAGATGGGGACCATAATGTGGACAAAAAAAACAAAATAGGGAACATGATAGGGGACATTTCTACAATACATACATTATTCTTATCTATATAATAGGATGACAACAGCTCTCCAGACCTGCATCCCACCACAAAGACCACTCCAGCCCTGAAGAATGAAATCATCCTTAGTGACGAAGTGAGAGACTTCGTGCCAACCTGTGGTCTCAAGGCATTGTCTCTTATAAGAGTCCTGCTCAAGGTGATGGGGTGCAACTGTGGGACCCTATACCAGAGATGATGTCCTCCACCCAACTTTCAAAAGCTGTAAGGGTCTTCAGTAGAGATGGGTAGTCGAGCTGGGCTATCAGACGGTCACCTCTGTAGCTGTAGTGTCATTATTTGTATGGTCTTAATGTGTATATTAAAAAAAAGTGCACCTTTGTTATAATGTACAAGATGGGGACCATAATGTGGACAAAAAAAACAAAATAGGGAACATGATAGGGGACATTTCTACAATACATACATTATTCTTATCTATATAATAGGATGACAACAGCTCTCCAGACCTGCATCCCACCACAAAGACCATCCCAGCCCTGAAGAATAAAATTATCCTTAGTAACGAAGTGCGGGACTTCGTGCCATCCTGTGGTCTCAAGGCATTGACTCTTATAAGAGACCTGCTCAAGGTGATGGGGTGCAACTGTGGGACCCTATACCAGAGATGATGTCCTCCACCCAACTTTCAAAAAGCTGTAAGGGTCTTCAGTAGAGATGGGTAGTCGAGCTGGGCTATCAGACGGTCACCTCTGTAGCTGTAGTGTCATTATTCGTATGGTCCCAATGTGTATATTAAAAAAAAGTGCACGTTTGTTATAATGTACAAGATGGGGACCATAATGTGGACAAAAAAAACAAAAAAGGGAACATGATAGGGGACATTTCTACAATACATACATTATTCTTATCTATATAATAGGATGACAACAGCTCTCCAGACCTGCATCCCACCACAAAGACCATCCCAGCCCTGAAGAATGAAATCATCCTTAGTGACGAAGTGAGGGACTTCGTGCCAACCTGTGGTCTCAGGGCATTGTCTCTTATAAGAGTCCTGCTAAAGGTGATGGGGTGCAACTGTGGGACCCTATACCAGAGATGATGTCCTCCACCTAACTTTCAAAAAGCTGTAAGGGTCTTCAGTAGAGATGGGTAGTCGAGCTGGGCTATCAGACGGTCACCTCTGTAGCTGTAGTGTCATTATTCGTATGGTCCCAATGTGTATATTAAAAAAAGTGCACCTTTGTTATAATGTACAAGATGGGGACTATAATGTGGACAAAAAAAACAAAATAGGGAACATGATAGGGGACATTTCTACAATACATACATTATTCTTATCTATATAATAGGATGACAACAGCTCTCCAGACCTGCATCCCACCACAAAGACCACTCCAGCCCTGAAGAATGAAATCATCCTTAGTGACGAAGTGAGGGACTTCGTGCCAACCTGTGGTCTCAAGGCATTGTCTCTTATAAGAGTCCTGCTCAAGGTGATGGGGTGCAACTGTGGGACCCTATACCAGAGATGATGTCCTCCACCCAACTTTCAAAAAGCTGTAAGGGGCTTCAGTAGAGATGGGTAGTCGAGCTGGGCTATCAGACGGTCACCTCTGTAGCTGTAGTGTCATTATTCGTATGGTCCCAATGTGTATATTAAAAAAAGGTGCACCTTTGTTATAATGTACAAGATAGGGACCATAATGTGGACAAAAAATACAAAATAGGGAACATGATAGGGGACATTTCTACAATACATACATTATTCTTATTTATATAATAGGATGACAACAGCTCTCCAGACCTGCATCCCACCACAAAGACCACTCCAGCCCTGAAGAATGAAATCATCCTTAGTGACGAAGTGAGGGACTTCGTGCCAACCTGTGGTCTCAAGGCATTGTCTCTTATAAGAGTCCTGCTTAAGGTGATGGGGTGCAACTGTGGGACCCTATACCAGAGATGATGTCCTCCACCTAACTTTCAAAAAGCTGTAAGGGTCTTCAGTAGAGATGGGTAGTCGAGCTGGGCTATCAGACGGTCACCTCTGTAGCTGTAGTGTCATTATTCGTATGGTCCCAATGTGTATATTAAAAAAAATTGCACCTTTGTTATAATGTACAAGATGGGGACCATAATGTGGACAAAATAAAATAGGGAACATGATAGGGGACATTTCTACAATACATACATTATTCTTATCTATATAATAGGATGACAACAGCTCTCCAGACCTGCATCCCACCACAAAGACCATCCCAGCCCTGAAGAATAAAATTATCCTTAGTAACGAAGTGAGGGACTTCGTGCCATCCTGTGGTCTCAAGGCATTGACTCTTATAAGAGTCCTGCTCAAGGTGATGGGGTGCAACTGTGGGACCCTATACCAGAGATGATGTCCTCCACCCAACTTTCAAAAAGCTGTAAGGGTCTTCAGTAGAGATGGGTAGTCGAGCTGGGCTATCAGACGGTCACCTCTGTAGCTGTAGTGTCATTATTCGTATGGTCCCAATGTGTATATTAAAAAAAAGTGCACCTTTGTTATAATGTACAAGATGGGGACCATAATGTGGACAAAAAATACAAAATAGGGAACATGATAGGGGACATTTCTACAATACATACATTATTCTTATTTATATAATAGGATGACAACAGCTCTCCAGACCTGCATCCCACCACAAAGACCACTCCAGCCCTGAAGAATGAAATCATCCTTAGTGACGAAGTGAGGGACTTCGTGCCAACCTGTGGTCTCAAGGCATTGTCTCTTATAAGAGTCCTGCTTAAGGTGATGGGGTGCAACTGTGGGACCCTATACCAGAGATGATGTCCTCCACCTAACTTTCAAAAAGCTGTAAGGGTCTTCAGTAGAGATGGGTAGTCGAGCTGGGCTATCAGACGGTCACCTCTGTAGCTGTAGTGTCATTATTCGTATGGTCCAAATGTGTATATTAAAAAAAAGTGCACCTTTGTTATAATGTACAAGATGGGGACCATAATGTGGACAAAATAACAAAATAGGGAACATGATAGGGGACATTTCTACAATACATACATTATTCTTATCTATATAATAGGATGACAACAGCTCTCCAGACCTGCATCCCACCACAAAGACCACTCCAGCCCTGAAGAATGAAATCATCCTTAGTAACGAAGTGAGGGACTTCGTGCCATCCTGTGGTCTCAAGGCATTGACTCTTATAAGAGTCCTGCTCAAGGTGATGGGGTGCAACTGTGGGACCCTATACCAGAGATGATGTCCTCCACCCAACTTTCAAAAAGCTGTAAGGGTCTTCAGTAGAGATGGGTAGTCGAGCTGGGCTATCAGACGGTCACCTCTGTAGCTGTAGTGTCATTATTCGTATGGTCCCAATGTGTATATTAAAAAAAAGTGCACCTTTGTTATAATGTACAAGATGGGAACCATAATGTGGACAAAAAAAACAAAATAGGGAACATGATAGGGGACATTTCTACAATACATACATTATTCTTATCTATATAATAGGATGACAACAGCTCTCCAGACCTGCATCCCACCACAAAGACCACTCCATCCCTGAAGAATGAAATCATCCTAAGTGACGAAGTGAGGGACTTCGTGCCAACCTGTGGTCTCAAGGCATTGACTCTTATAAGAGTCCTGCTCAAGGTGATGGGGTGCAACTGTGGGACCCTATACCAGAGATGATGTCCTCCACCCAACTTTCAAAAGCTGTAAGGGTCTTCAGTAGAGATGGGTAGTCGAGCTGGGCTATCAGACGGTCACCTCTGTAGCTGTAGTGTCATTATTCGTATGGTTCCAATGTGTAAGTTATTTTGTTCTGTATAGTCAGTGTGTGATGACACATAAGGCACCAAATATAATAAACCGATAGTCCTATAATCTCACACTAATCTATATCCTGGCCCTCTCTACATTCTTCAGCCTTCCTTTCTGGATCCAGATATACTTTCTAGAAAGAAAAAAAAAAAAAAGGGTCAGGCAAAGGCCTAGAAATCTGAAGACTAATGTAAAAATTGAAGATGGACTTCAGTTGGTTGTGTTTATATCTTATCTGAGGTCCTTAAATGAGATTGTGACTAGATGCCCCATATGTGCACATATGTGAGAACAAATAATCTATTACAATCCACCATCTACCAATTTTTCAGATTATAATCACATATTACAATGCATACGTTACAACATTCCAAATGTAATGGTCCCAGTGATCCAAAATGGTGGAATTTGCTCCACATTTTTCAGTATCACTCACTACAAAATCTGTCAATCCGTATTATTTCAATTTTGCACCTTAATGATAAATGTGGGGCAGATTATGCCAGTGCAAGCATGGTAATACACTGCCCAATGTTAAATGAGATCAATGTTTCACATTTTTCAAGTCAAGTAAAAAAAATTTTTTGGAGAAAACTGGTATTTGTTAATCATGTTAAGAATGGTTGCAACCAACAGAAACTTAATTGATGTATTTTTAACACAGGTATTACCTGTCTACATTATGTGTTACCTTTATGTAGAAGTGCAGTATTAACCTCTTCACGACACATGACATATTGGATATGTCATGGATCGTGTCAGGTTAATCACCGCCAGCTGCTGTGGGCAGCCGGTGGAGATCTCCGCACATGTCAGCTGATTTGAACAGCTGACACGTGTGTCTTGGAGGCTGGAGTGGATCCGCAATCCACCTTTGCCTGTTAACCCCTTAGATCGTACTTTCAAAATGTGAGCGCAATGTAAATGCCCAGCACGGTAAGCTTGTACTCACCCGCTGCCATCGGAAGTCATGTGGCATGATCACGTTCTGTCAATGGTTTCCATGGTAGCAAAGGGTCATGTAATGACTCCTGTAGGTATCATGAGTCACTTCCTCTTACTGCCAGCAGAGCACCATGTGTGAGAGGAGAGCAGCAGATTAAAACTGTGCATCTGCGATCTACAAAAATGAACCAGCAATCAGACTGCTGATCCTTATAGCCCTCTATGGGAACTAGTAAAATAAAAAAAAGTTAAAAAAAGTTTTAAAAATTAAAAAAACAAAAAAACCCATAATAGTTCAAATCACCCCCCATTCGCCCCATTAAAGATTAAAAGGTTAAAAAAATAAATATACCCATATTCGGTATTGCCGAGTTCAGAAATGCCCAATCTGTCAAAATACAAAATCAATCTAATCGGTAAACGGTGTAGCGGCATAAAAATTCTAAATGCCAAAATTACGGTTTTTGGTTGCTGCAAATTTTGCGCAAAATGCAATAACAGGCGATCAAATGTAGCATCTGCGCAAATATGGTAGCGTTAAAAATGTCAGCTCGAGACGCAAAAAAATCCCCCATCACTGCGCCATAGAGCCCAAAAAATTAGAACGCTTTGGGTTTTGGAAAATGGTGCAAAAATTGTGCCACTTTTTTTGGGAAATACTTGAGAATTTTTTTTAACCCCTTAGATAATAATAAACCTATACATGTTTGCTATGTACGAACTTGTACCAACCTGAGGCATCACATTCACTCATCAGTTTTACCATATAGTGAACACTGTGAATAAAATATTCAAAAAACAATTGTGCAATCGCACTTTTTTATTTTGCAATTTTTCCACATTTGGAATTTTTTTGCTGTTTTCCAGTACATGGTAAAATTTATAATTTCATTTAAAAGTACAACTCGTCCCGCAAAAAATAAGCCCTTATATGGCAAGATTGACGGAAAAATTAAAAAGTTACGACTCTTGGAAGAAGGGGAGGAAAAAAAAATCACACTGGAAAAACGGAATATTGCCCCTGGGTAAAGGGTTTAAAAATGTCATATTTTCTGTCAAAAAGTTACCTATGTCCTTTCTTTTATATTTAAATTTTAGAATAGGTGTTTAAAAATGGTGTAATAAATGGCTTACAGCAGTGGAAAATTATTTATAACAATGAAATGTTGCAATTTGCAAAAACATAAATAAAATGAAGCAAATGGTACTATATATAGTATGGTCCCAAATGTGAGAATACAAACCCCTCTTACATATATATGATGGAATAATGAAAATTTTTTTGTCCCACAAAATCTGAAAATAGGTAACAGAATCACTAACAATCTTCGCCAACCACAGTCACCACTTGTAGAGTCACTGACTGAAGTCCCCACTATGATGTCTCCATCCCAGGCGCCATCTTTGCTCTTACATCTCCATGTGGATGTCTCCATGTTTGCTGCATGGAACTCTCGGTGTCCAACATTCCGCCTTGTGACCTCACATAGAACCTTCATCACCAGAGTCTACAGATTCTAACCGCAAAGACTGACACAATATAGTACTGTACAGCCACAATCAGGACATTTGGAGGGTCAGTTTATGTTCACACAGGTTGATTTTGGTGTGGGGTTTTTTGTATTTTTTTATTGGTTTTCTGCAAATACATGTAAATAAAAAACTGCTTTTTACCATACCAGCAAAATCTATCAGATCAGATTCCAGAAATCTTATGTATGCACAGACACATACAACTACTTTTTTTTTCCTTTCTGAACTTGTAAAATGCTGCAGGTTTTTTTCCTGCATTTGTTTTTACTGCTTTTTTCCCCCAATGAAAGCCATGAGAGTGAAAAAAAAAACCAGCAGTGCATTTTTGTTGCGTTTTTGCTGTTTTTTTTTTTTTGGTGAACGAACATGTACTGTAAACAAATGACAGAACAAAAATCCAGTAAAAAACGCGGCAAACTCTCAGCACAAAAACACAACTTTTTTTACTGCCAAGAGATCAGGTTTTGCTGCTAACCCCCCCCCCCCCACAAAAAATGTAGCAAAAACGCCCTGCGTGAACATAGCCTAAGCATACATGTTGGCACAAGTTTAACTGATTGAAAACCCTGTGAAGTTCCACATTTACCTGTGTGGTTGATCCCAAATCCTCCGTTCTCCTTGTCTTGACCGTCAGAGATGATGGAGTCATCAATCCTGGATCCACCGCTCTCTTTGTCTTCACCTCTTTACTTGAACCTCTCAGTTCATGATCCTTGATCCTCCACTCTTGTCTTCACCTCCAGACATGAGAATGTATTTATAATCCTGGATCCTCCGCTCTCTTTATCTTCTGAGATGATCATCTGAGACCTCGATCCATGGTCCTCTGCTCTTCTCTTCACCTTCTGAGATGACCATCTGTGTCCTCGATCCTTCTCTCTCCTCTTCATCTTCTGGATTGAGTATTTGTCCCCTGTACACCAAGCTCTATACATTCTAAGTCATTGTGACATCACGCGGTGAGGTAACAATGGCCGCCTGTATCAGGTGATGTCACATATGTGACCATGAAGGACATCCCCTGTTGTTAACATTGATAACAAGTAGTAGTTATATGGCTTACCATATTGGTGAGGATCAAGGCTGTGAGGAGCAGGTGATTGAGTTCACAAAAGGAAAAATATGTTTATTTTTTCTGAAAAATCTAAATTCCTTATAAATATGTACTTCTGCAACAGATTACGAGCACCTGAAATTTTATACCAATTTCCTTCCTTATACAAAAGTCACCATTATAGAAATAGAGGTCTCGTTTATTATTAATAAAAATGTAACTGTTGCCGATAGCAACCTGCCCGATTCAACACTATGCTATTTTTTTATGCTAATATTTGTATTTTATTTTTTTATTTTTTTTTCAGCAAAAACACTATAGCAATATGTTTGAGTTAAACAATGCATTTTCACGCCATTTTCTTGCTTTTTTAGGGGGTTCTGACAGTTGTTTCTAAACTCAGCTTTCTTTAGTTTTAGCTTTGTCTTCATGCGTAATAAAGTTTTCCAATTACAACTTTTTACAAACAGCGGCTGCTAATAGCATAAAATCATGCAATAAGTAAGAGCCGCCTCACCTATCCCCCTGTGCCAATGCTGCCCGAACCCCTGGTAATGTTTGTACACTTCAGTTCAGGCTGCGTGATGGGGTTCACGCTATCAGTGACTGTAGCCATGAAGTCATGTATTGTAGCCATGTGCTCATGGTTATGGAAGACATTCTCATAATACTGTTAGTGGTTTTCAAGATGGTGGCATGGTCACTGTTTGTTCCTTGGTTAAAGGAAACCTGTCACCAGATTTGGGGCCTATAAGCTGCGGCCACCACCAGTGAGCTCTTATATACAACATTCCAGAATACTGTATATAAGGCCGCTGTGTAGAACGTAAAAATCACTTTATAATACTCACCTAAATGGTCGGTGCGGTGCAGACTGGTTGGATGAGTGTCTACATTCTCCGCTGCTGGCGCCTCCTCTTTCGGCCATCTTTGTTCTCCTTCATCTGAAGCCTGGGTGCATGACGCGTTCTACGTCATTCACACTAGCCAGCATTGAGGTCCTGCGCAGGTGCACTTTGATCTGTCCTGAGCAGGGCAGATCATAGTATTGTAGTGCACCTGCGCAGGACCTCTGTGGTCTGTGGTCTCGTTCCTGAGAACTCTGCTGAACTTCTACCTGAATCATCTAATGATAAGTAGTTCATGCTTTTACCCCTTGTGTCGTCTATAGTGGTTAGTGGGGTTAACGGAGAACTCATCCCATCCGTTTCCTTTTTAGGACCCACTAGGCATACCTAGGCTCAAGTATCCGGCTCGGCGCATAGGTGCGAAACCTATCTAGGGTGGTGAGGGACCCCAGGGACCAGCAGTTTTGGTCAGGGGTCACCATCTTCCCTTTCTCTAGACGCAGGGTTTCCTTTCCCTTGCGCCATGTGCTTGGTACTTCCCTGTACCTAGCGTGACACAGTGACCCTGCTTTTAGTGATGTGTCACTTCGTTTTTTCATTTACTGAATGCAGCAGTTGTGATAAAATCCCTGTTTTCTCTGCTGCAGATCCAGCAGAGCTGGGAATGCTGAGCTGTGTATAACCCTGCACGAATAACTTATTAGCAGCTTTCTGTGTACACTGTATATTGAGAGAAAACTACCAAGCAGTGGTGGAGGTGTGTTTTGACCAGGAGGCACGAGACACCTAGTCCTCTAGTGATAAAATAAAAACAGTATGATACATCATTTGGAGCCAGGATCATTGCCTCTACATCATGCTGTTCTCAGATTACATATAATAAACCCAGTGACATATTCTCGTTAGGTCGGGGTCAGAGGAGCGGATGAATCGGACAAGTGCAATATGAGAAAATTTTGCATTGCGCTCTGACCAATGTTACTCAATAAGGCAGAGTAGATCTGCATTTTTTTCTCATCACGAATCGGCATGAGAAAGAAGTTGCAGCATGCTTTGATTGGCAGTGAGTCTCGGCTCACTCACACCTATACAAATCTATGGGTGTGTGTGAAACTTCAGACTGCATCGGATGCTATACGCTCGTCTGACCCCGGCATTAAAGGGATTATCCAGAAATTTATTTTTCAGCTGGTGTCCCGGCATTGGCAAAATACTCATTTGCCTATGCTCTCCATACAGCTGCCAGGGTCCCCTGATGGTCTCCGAGCCTTTTCTATTGACAGTCACATCAAGTGACTGCTGCAGTCAATTAATGGCCACAGCAATGAAGACCAATGATTGGATGCAGCAGTCACATGTCTGTATGACTGGAATAGGCTGTAGCTGTGCTGCCGCAGAGGATATGGGCAGTGAGTATGAGGGGGATTGGCAGGTGAGTATATTTTCTATATTTTACTGTTGACTGATTCCTTTTAAATGGTATAATAGCCAAGTGCTCTGAAAGTTCCATGATTTATCAGATCTTGTTACCTGCAATAAATGTGAAGCCCCCACAGTTATTATAACCATGAAACTTCCAAAAGACAAGGAAAACGAAAAGTCTGTGTATAACTTTGACATGGAAAAATGATTTTACATATGTTAGTGGTTGTTTCAGTTTTCAATCTTCATTCCTTCATTCACTTTAGTCCCTCTACAGTTTGTCTGATCAAAGTTTTAGATATTTTAGTGGGAGTGACTCTCCCTGTAATACAGGCTGGATGTGAGCTCAGAGTTTCTCTCCCTGTAATACAGGCTGGAATTGAGCTCTGTGTGTAGATAGGATGCTGCTGTTTTCATTTCATATATCAGCACATATTCTAACCTGTGCTTATTTATATTTCATGTGCTTTCCTTTTTATCTATAGGTTGTCGGCTCTGCGTCAAACTTTAGATACTTTCTCCCCTCTCCTTTGCAGGGCTGAGTACAACCGCTCCTCCTGCTACTTCTAACTCAGAGCGAAGGGAAAGGATAACAGCCAACTATCAGGAGCTCATTTGACTGATTTGAAATATTTTTGCAAAAGCACTGAGCGACATAAAGATCTTATAGGCTTTGCATCAGGAAAATGATCGAATTTTATATTTTAATGAATACTTTTAGGAAATAAATGAACAATATTTTTTTTTAGACAAACTGCATTTAAAGGGAAGCTCTGGTGAACAAAAACAAAACTTTTCCATTTTAATTATTTTTTAAAAAATATCCTTTAGAATTTCAAATAATTTTAATTCGTTTTTAAAAATATCCTTCAGAATTTTCTAACCTTGCTGTTCGCTAATCTGCCCAAATCTATCAGCAAAGAGAAAATATTCCCGGGAATGTAAGTACCACAAGATAAAGTGAAATAGTAATAAAGAAGGGCTTGATCTACATCTTAGGCCTCTGTCACACGTACGTTAAAATCACGCATGTGCCGCGAGACACGTATTTCCCCTGCGTGTTGCGTGTGGTAAGTACGTGTCTCCGGTACATGCGGCCCACATGTGTTCTCTGTGTGCTATCCGCGATACCACACGGAGAACTGGTAATTTGAATACTCACGTGGTCCTTGCTGCTGTCCCGGGTACTGATCTTCGGCTCCAGCCCCGCCCACTCCCCGCTGATGCTGCTTCCGGCCGAGCGGAGGGGCGGAGATTAGCGCCCATTACTGCACGCCCACCTCGTTAACACGCTCATAATGAGCGGCGGCCGGCAGCAACTGTTTGCAGCGGAAGATTCTGCAGGGCTGGTGGAGGTGAGTATGTGTTTTTTTATTTTAAAATAATGACACATTTTTCTCCGGCGCGTGTCACACGGGACCGCATCCACACTACATCCGTGTGGTACGGGTGCGGGCCGTGTGACACCCGTGCTGCCGGAGAGAAACGGACATGTCGGCATGAGGAACCCACGGACACACGTAAGTACGGAATGGGCACACGTTCCGAT
Organism: Anomaloglossus baeobatrachus; assembly: GCF_048569485.1. Taxonomy (NCBI): domain Eukaryota; kingdom Metazoa; phylum Chordata; class Amphibia; order Anura; family Aromobatidae; genus Anomaloglossus; species Anomaloglossus baeobatrachus. The sequence continues at coordinate 82,148,178 of NC_134359.1, read as the reverse complement.
CCAAAATACTTACATGTGTCCAAACCATTAGGAATCCATAGGTCCACGTGTGTACGTGTCTCCGGTATGTGAGAAAACTGCAAAACACGTACCGGAGGCACGTACATGTGACAGAGGCCTTAGAGGAAAAGCTGATTTTTACATGGGATTGGAATATCTGAACTGAAACGTCTACCCATGAAAGACGAGTATAATTCACTTTAATCCTTCCGTTAAGACATTCACTCGTTTAATCTTGGGACAACTGATTCTTTAACACTCTACATTTTTTTCATAGTATGTTATTTTTATTTCTTTTTGATATGTGACGCCCTGGGCAAGCCAGGGGTCACAGGACACAACAACACCCGCACCCCACACCTCAGGTAGTGACACCAAAGCTAACCTACAAATCCTTGTTGCCTTCCTCCAGAGACTGATGATGCACACCAGGGGGTTGGCCAGGCGGTTGGCTCCGCCCACCGAGGAGATCACAGCTCTGGAGGCGGGAAAACCAGGCAGATAAGGAAAGGGAGAGGAAGTGTGAGGAGCTAAGTGAAGGAGTAAACAGCGAAGTGAAAGTAGAAGGAAGGAAAGTGGTAAGGGAGGAAAGCGAGAGTGGTGACAAGAAGGAAGACAAGCCTGAAGGGTCCAGCTTTGTGTAGGGCCAGATCAGCAAGGTCAGCGACGGCGGTGACCGTCTGGAGTGGGACCGTTCGGAAGTTCCTGGAAGGACCCCGTTGGCTGTGTGCCCGGTGGTCTGGAGCAGTGTTCCGAAGGACAGTCAGCACCAGGACAGGGGCCTTTCGGACCCCGGCAGGGCTAGGAGTCGTCAGATCTGCTAAATCCGTTAGTGAAGGGGACGTAGATCCCCCAACAACCAAGTCCCGATTGAAGGCAACAGCTCAACCGTTACCGAGGAGACACCGCCACCGCCAAGGCACCAGTTTCCTCAGGGCCAGCGCCTGCGGGCAAAGTGTGGAGCTCCTCCGGCCCAGATTGTAGTCGGGGAGCGGGTAACCGGTGGGAATCCACCGCTACCAATGGACTTAACATAGGTGCAGGGAAGAGTGACCATCACCGCCAACTACCGGGGAGAGCAAGTGCAGCCGTCTGTGGGACCGTCCTACCAGCCGTTTGGTTTACCGTACAAACTGTGTCCGTGTCTCAGGCTGAGTGAGTACCACCGTGCCGCAAGGCACCGCGCTGCCCCCCCGCGCCCCTGCGCCCATCTGGCCCTGCAGTCCCCATCTCATCACCGGGCCCCGGGAGCACCAACCCCTGCCCACGGAGGGGCAATCCAACAACTAGCTGCTCCCCCACCATCACTCCCGGGCTCCCCGCATCGAGCAGCGGTGGTGAAATCACCACAACCGTGGGTGGCGTCACGAACTGTAACAATCCCCATCACCCCCAACAACATCCCCTTTCACTCACGGGCGAGGAGTGCCGCTCGAGATAGCCCCCGGGATCCGGCTCACCGCTCGAGCCACCACTGAGCAGCAGCCGCCGGACCCGAGCAGAAGGGGTGAGCGTAGTGTGCTGACACCCTCCTCCCCGCCCGCGACAACTTGGCGTCACGAACAGGATCCTACCGCTCTGCCGTTTGGTAGAGGTGCGCCTTGTGACCGCCGGAGGTGTCCGGCTGAAAATTTCCAGAAGCCGCCATATTGGGCGCGAAAAGTTCTCGCTCGAGCGTCTTCTCGAGCAGTAGAGGCGCGAAGGCCAAAACTCCGCCCCAAAAGAGGAGTGGCCGGAAAGAGCTAAGGGGGACGGAAGCAAGATGTCTGCGCCCGACGAAGCCGCTGGAAGCACCTGCAGTGGCACCCGCAGATGGGAATGGGCCTGCCCAGGTCCCGGCCGCAGTGGCGGGAGGTGCCGCGGTCCCCGCGCTCGCTCAGGTCATGCCGTTCTCCTTGCCCTATGCGCCCGGAGCTGCCTGGCTACCGCAGTATGACGGGAAACCGGATGCCTTGCAGGCCTTCCGGAAGAAGCTTGGCCCGTTGCTGGAGCTGTACCCCCTGAATGATAAGCAACGTGCAGCGATAGTGCTGGGCCAGCTAACCGGTGCGGCTGAGCAGGAGGCGGAGACCTGGGCCGAGGGGGATCAGCTCTCTGTAGCCACCATCTTTAAGAAGCTACAGACTGCCTTTGAGACCCGGACTGAAGCTGAGCTGAGGATGCAGTTTTACCAGTGCCGACAACGGGCTACGGATAGCATTCGGGACTATGCTTTACGGTTGCAAACCGCCCTCCGCACGCTAAAGCGGGTGAATCCTATTAATGAGGCGGATAGCAATAAGATGTTAACAGAGCAATTTGCGCAGGGGATGAGGTCCCCTGAGGATCGTAAACAACTCCGGCTGTGGGCCCTGGAACACCCTGATGTGGACTTTGCCGTATTAAAGGAGAGGGCCATTAAAGCATTACAGCCCCCGGCCCCAGAAGCCCTGGAGCCAACCCCGTGGCCCATTGAGACTGCTCCTGTGGTGGTGACTCCTGCTCTACCAACCTCTTCCACATCCACCGCCTCAAGCAGCACTATGGAGGAGCTGGCAGCCCAGGTCCGTCGCATGGACGGAGACCTCGCCAAGATCCTTGCTGCACTCCAACCGTTGACCAAATCTCAGCCTTCAGCACCGATACAGCTTGCTGACAGCCCTGAAGATGTCCCCTGGATGCAGCGGAGAAGTGCTAACCAACCGCGGAGCAGGCCTCCAATCTGCTACAAGTGCCGTAAGCCTGGGCATTACTTTCGAGAGTGCCCGTTAAACGAGCAACCCCTGGGGCCCCGGGCCAATCCTCAGGAGTAGAACCCCATGGCCCCTTGGACTGGCGAGATCGATATGTCGGGGCTCGACCCATCATCCCCGTGGTTGTGGACGGCATACCGGTGATGGCTCTCTTGGACACTGGATCCCAGGTAACCACCATACCATATACATTGTACCAGCGGTATTGGGGAGCAGACGAGCTGGCTCCTCCAGACACTAGTATAACGCTGATTGCTGCCAATGGACTCCCACTAACCCAAGTGGGGTACAAACAGGTGGCCATGACAGTGGGGCAAGCTGAACTGCAACACCAGGGTATGATTGTGATCATGAATGAGCCCAGTGATCATAACCCGAAGATAGTGCTGGGAACCAATGTGATGGAGCACTGTATGGGTGATGTGTTGGCCCTACTGCAACAGCTGGCCGCCACGGCGGCGGGGAGCCGACAGAGAGCTGTGCAGCGTGAGATCCGAGCCTTGATGTACCGCCAGCATGTAAATTCAACCGGAGGAGAGATTGGTGGAGTGAGAGTGATGGATGTGGCCCCGTTGCTCGTGCCCCCTAGAAGTGAGATGATGATTTGGTGTAGGGCAGCAGTAGGCCCTCAGGGGCGTGACTACCCTGCCATGATGGAGCCCATACCCTCCGAGCATTGGCCCACTGTGGTGGCCGCCCGAGGGGTGGTAGATGTAAAAAAGGGGAGGGTGCCCGTGAGGGTGCTGAATTGCGGGGAGGAAGAAGTCAGGCTGCCCCGGTACGCTACCATTGCCAAACTGCTCACACTAGATCCTCACACCATCCACGAAACCAGCTCCTCGGTCCCTTCACCTACTACCAGCACTGCCCCGTCACCGGGGGAGGTAAAAGAGTGGCACCAACAGCTACATGTGGGCACTGATGACACCCCTACACATCACAAAGCGGGAGTATACAGGGTGGTGCAGGAGTATGAACAGGTTTTTAGTAAACACCCACTAGACTTCGGGCAGATCAAAGGGGTCCAACACCACATCCCCACTGGCGAACACCCCCCTATCAAAGAGAGGTACCGGCCTATTCCCCCTGCACATTACCAGTGTGCCAAGGATATGTTGAGAAATATGAAGGAGGCAGGGGTTATTCGGGATAGCTGTAGTCCCTGGGCCGCTCCGTTGGTACTGGTCAAGAAGAAGGATGGTACCATGCGGATGTGTGTGGACTACCGGAAGATTAACCAGATAACCCATAAAGATGCCTACCCGCTGCCCCGTATTGAAGAGTCGTTGGCCGCGCTGCGGACTGCAAATTACTTCTCCACCCTGGACCTCACCAGTGGATACTGGCAGGTGGCCGTGGCCCCGGAAGACCGGGAGAAAACCGCCTTCACCACTCCGATGGGGCTCTGTGAATTTAATAGTATGCCGTTCGGGCTGTGCAATGCCCCAGGAACCTTCCAACGGCTGATGGAGTGCTGTCTGGGGCACCTAAACTTCGAGACCGTCCTATTGTATTTGGATGATGTGATTGTTTACTCCCAGACGTACGAAGCCCATCTGGAGCACCTGGCCGAGGTGTTCGTGTCCCTTGCCAAATATGGGATGAAGTTGAAGCCCTCCAAGTGTCACCTGCTGAAACCCCGGGTGCAGTACCTGGGGCATGTGGTGAGTGCAGAAGGTGTTGCCCCCGACCCTGAGAAGATCACTGCCATCCAGGACTGGCCAAGGCCAACCACCGTAAGGGAGGTCCGGCAGTTTTTGGGTCTGGTGGGGTACTACCGGCGCTTTATCAAGGGGTACACGAAGATGGCTGCCTCCATGCAAGACCTCCTCGTGGGACAGACCAAAGGTGGAAGGCCAGCCCCACTGGTGTGGGAGGACAGGCATGAGGAATCCTTCCGTCAGCTGAAGGCGGCTTTGACTGGAGAGGAGGTCCTGGCGTATCCGGACTACGGCTGCCCATTCATCCTCCACACTGATGCCAGTAATGTGGGCTTGGGAGCAGTCCTGTCCCAGGTCCAGGAAGGCAAGGAAAAAGTGATTGCCTACAATAGTCGAAAACTCCGGCCGACCGAAACGAACCCCGAGAACTACAGCTCTTTCAAGCTCGAGCTCCTGGCACTGGTGTGGGCTATCACCGAGCGGTTCCGCCACTACCTGGCCGCTGCAAAGTTCACCGCTTTTACGGATAACAATCCGTTGACTCACCTGGATACAGCCAAACTGGGTGCGCTAGAACAACGGTGGGTAGCCAGACTAGCCAACTACGACTTTACCATCAAGTATAGGGCTGGTCGTGTCAACATCAATGCTGATGCTCTCTCTCGAATGCCCCACTCGTCGGAAGGTGGGTGCGAAGATGATGACCTCGAGGAGATCGAGTTGCCTGCATTCCACCGGCCCTCGGTTGAGAAGATCCATGTCCATCAACAACGGGTGAACCTGGACCCGCTACCCAGCCAGAAGTGGCAAGAAGCTCAAAATCAGGCGCCTGCTGTCCGCCTAGTCAAGACCCTAGTGGAGCAAGGCGCTGCTGGGATGGACCCTACCGCTCCAGCAGAAGCCCAACGCTTGTGGAAAGAACGGGCCCGGTTGTACCTGCATCAGGGGAGGCTGTACCGGGAGCTGATCAACCCGAAGACCCATGAGAAGACCCGCCAGCTGGTCATTCCCCAAGCTGATGTACCCACCGTTCTGCAGGCGTACCATGATAGTGACGGCCACTTTGGATGGAAAAAGCTGGAGATGCTGTTGAGGGAGCGGTTCTATTGGAGTGGAATGCGGGAATCGGTGGAGGCCTGGTGTCGGGAATGTGGTCCTTGTACGCTGAGAAGGAAGGATGAAGCCAGCCAGAAAGCCCCCCTCCATCCCATCGTGACACACCAACCGTTGGAGCTGGTCGCCTTGGACCATGTAAAGCTCACCCCCAGCCGAAGTGGGTACACCTACGCTCTGACCATAGTAGACCATTATTCCCGGTTCGTGGTGGTTGTCCCAGTCAAGGACTTAACCGGCCGTACCGCTGCGAGAGCGTTCCAGGCTTACTTCTGTCGGCCCCATGGATACCCTGAGAAGGTGCTCACCGACCAAGGCCCAGCCTTCGAGGCGGAGGTATTCCGCGAGTTCTGTCAGCTGTATGGTTGCAAGAAGATCCGGACCACCCCTTACCATGCCCAGACCAACGGTATGTGTGAGAAGATGAACCATCTGGTTCTGGGTCTCCTCAAAACGTTGCCATTGGAGGAGCGGAATCTGTGGCCGGAGAAGCTGCCCGACTTGGTCGATATGTACAATAATATCCCGTCCAGCTCAACGAAGTGCACCCCAGCGTATCTGATGAGGGCTCGGCCTGGCCGGCTGCCAGTGGACCTGGAAATAGGTCTGGAAGCCCCAGAGACACTCCCTGCAACGGCTGACTGGGACGCCCGGCGGAGGGTGCAGTACCGACAGATTCAAGAGTATGTGGAGAAGAACCTGAGTCGGAGTCGAGAGCAGCAAGAGCGGCACTTCAATCAGAAAGCAGCTGCCGTCCCTTTCCAGCCTGGAGATGTGGTGTTGAAGCGGAAGAGAAAAACCCACAAGCTGGATGATCAATGGGAACAAGCCCCTTACATCATCCAACCCACAGGATGGGAAGATGGAAAGGCTTACCAGATCAGTCGTGACCAAGGGGGCACTTTGGCCACGGTTTCCCGGGACCATCTGAAAAGGTGCCCACCAGCCTTGAGAACCATGACGGAGGTGCCAACTCTTCCACCAGCGGAAAAGGCAAAAGAGGTGATTCACACTGTGATGGGTGACTTCCCAGCAGACTGGCCTATGCAGAACGGCGCGGTGATTCTTCCAGTGATACTGTTCCCACAACCCGTGGATGAAGAAGTGGTGGAAGCGGTCAACCGTGAGCCAGAACCGGTGCCAGTGCCCAGGGATGAACCTATGCCCAGCTCCCCTATGCCTCCGCCTGCCCCACACGATAGCCGGGAGGTGGAACCAATTGTTTCCTCTGCCCCACTGCCTAGTCCCACTGATACCGGTCCCCGGAGGTCCACCCGTCCCAACCTAGGTAGACCCCCACTTAGGTACAGGGAAACCGTCCTTTAGAAAGGGGATCAGGAAGGCAGATATGTAAGTGTTGTGTTTGTTTGAAAAGTTGAAAAGTTTTGAAAATGAAAATGATGATTGAACCGAGTACTTAACCTGATTGTCTGCAGCTTGATTGAACCGGCCGGAGCCGGCACCGTTGTCCCCGTGGGGACTGTTTCAAGTTGCATGGAGGACTTTCCATGGACAAGCCCGTGAACTCTGCAGGGCAACCACAAACGTTAGTGGCTTGTAAATATGTTGGTTACCGTTACCGTTTTCCGCAATGCCGCCTCCGGAGAGGCAGGTTGGAGGGAGGGCCCTCAGCAGAGCAGGCTGAGGCCCAGCCACCAAAGGAACCGGTGGCTACCCTCTGGAGGGAAGGACAGATCCCGCTCGGGTAATGTGTGCTGGACTGTGGGTCAAGGGGTGCTGCCTGGGTTTTAGGGGCAGCATCAGGGCCAGGTTGCTTGGGTGGGAGAGAGCGGAAACCGTGACCGTAAACCGTTGTAACGTTGAAAGTAAATGTGCCTCCCGTCTTGGGAAGAGTTATTGAAAATGTATATATGTTAATTCAAATGTTATCTTTTTCAGAAAATAAAACCGGTGTAGGACGGCAGCCCGCGGACGGTCTGCATTTTGCTAAGGGGGAATGTGACGCCCTGGGCAAGCCAGGGGTCACAGGACACAACAACACCCGCACCCCACACCTCAGGTAGTGACACCAAAGCTAACCTACAAATCCTTGTTGCCTTCCTCCAGAGACTGATGATGCACACCAGGGGGTGGGCCAGGCAGTTGGCTCCGCCCACCGAGGAGATCACAGCTCTGGAGGCGGGAAAACCAGGCAGATAAGGAAAGGGAGAGGAAGTGTGAGGAGCTAAGTGAAGGAGTAAACAGCGAAGTGAAAGTAGAAGGAAGGAAAGTGGTAAGGGAGGAAAGCGAGAGTGGTGACAAGAAGGAAGACAAGCCTGAAGGGTCCAGCTTTGTGTAGGGCCAGATCAGCAAGGTCAGCGACGGCGGTGACCGTCTGGAGTGGGACCGTTCGGAAGTTCCTGGAAGGACCCCGTTGGCTGTGTGCCCGGTGGTCTGGAGCAGTGTTCCGAAGGACAGTCAGCACCAGGACAGGGGCCTTTCGGACCCCGGCAGGGCTAGGAGTCGTCAGATCTGCTAAATCCGTTAGTGAAGGGGACGTAGATCCCCCAACAACCAAGTCCCGATTGAAGGCAACAGCTCAACCGTTACCGAGGAGACACCGCCACCGCCAAGGCACCAGTTTCCTCAGGGCCAGCGCCTGCGGGCAAAGTGTGGAGCTCCTCCGGTCCAGATTGTAGTCGGGGAGCGGGTAACCGGTGGGAATCCACCGCTACCAATGGACTTAACATAGGTGCAGGGAAGAGTGACCATCACCGCCAACTACCGGGGAGAGCAAGTGCAGCCGTCTGTGGGACCTTCCTACCAGCCGTTTGGTTTACCGTACAAACTGTGTCCGTGTCTCAGGCTGAGTGAGTACCACCGTGCCGCAAGGCACCGCGCTGCCCCCGCGTCCCTGCGCCCACTAGGCCCTGCATCCCCCACCTCATCACCGGGCCCCGGGACCACCAACCCCTGCCCACGGAGGGGCAATCCAACAACTAGCTGCTCCCCCACCATCACTCCCGGGCTCCCCGCATCGAGCAGCGGTGGTGAAATCACCACAACCGTGGGTGGCGTCACGAACTGTAACAATCCCCATCACCCCCAACAACATCCCCTTTCACTCACGGGCGAGGAGTGCCGCTCGAGATAGCCCCCGGGATCCGGCTCACCGCTCGAGCCACCACTGAGCAGCAGCCGCCGGACCCGAGCAGAAGGGGTGAGCGTAGTGTGCTGACACCCTCCTCCCCGCCCGCGACAGATACGTAACGTTTTTTATTTTTTTTATTTAGGGGGGAGTGATGTATTAAAACCAGATTTTAAGACATACAATAAATCAATGTATATTTCTATTTAAATAGTTTAAAGCTTAAAAACAGTGTAAAAATACCATACATATGCAGGAAACAGGCTTGATTGTAAACCAGAACAAGGCTGTCACGAGTGTGTCACGAGTGACAGACAGACATGTGCTTTCTGGAAATAGAAGGTCACAGCGTTTGGCTACGCAGAATGCTCCCTAACTTTCTATTGTTCCTGCTGTCAGTATTCATTATTATAGATAGCTTTCCTGCTGGATTTTCATCTCTCCCCCTTTTGGACCCAGCAGGAGCTCACCTTCCACCCAGCTGCTAATCATCAGTATTCTCTTGGTGCTTAAATACTCCCTTCTTCTTTGTGGTGACTGGTGCTGGTGATATTATTCAGTTAATTCTAGCTCTGGTTGCAAGCAGGTGGCTTGTACTCGTCTGTAGTATCATTGCTGAAGCTTTGCTGAACTCGTTACATACTGTAGATAGATATTTACATAGGTTGAAAAAAGACCTAGGTCCATCTACTTCAACCTTCCTCCACCAATTCTACATTTTGTCCCTAAGTCACTTATAACTGACAATGTTGTGTGTACTGAGGAAATCATCCAGCCTTTTTTAAAGGCTGTTATAGTATCTGCCATTACTACCTCTTGTGGTAGGGTATTCCACAATCTGAGTGCTCTAAAGGCCGATCGCACCCACCCCCGACTTTTGTGCATCACGGCAAATCGCTGCCCGTGGCGGACAAAATCGCTAGGCCCCGTCACACAGACTTACCTGCCTAGCGACGTCGCTGTGGTCGGTGAACAGCCTCTTTTCTAAGGGGGAGGTTCGTGCGGCGTCACAGCGACGTCACACGGCAGGCGTCCAATAGAAGCGTAGGGGTGGATAGCAGCCGCAGGAAAGTCACGCCCACCTTCTTGCCGGAGGACGCAGGTACGGTGTTGTTCGTTGTTTCTGGTGTCTCAAACATAGCGATGTGTGCAGCCTCAGGAACGACGAACAACCTGCGTCCTGAACCAGCAACGATTTTATGGAAATGAACTACGTGTCAACGATCAACGATAAGGTGAGTATTTTTGATCGCTAGCGGTCGCTTGTACGTGTCACACGCAACGACGTCGCTAACGAGGCCGGATGTGCGTCATGAATTCCGTGACCCCCAACGACATCTCGTTAGCGATGTCATTGCGTGTAAACCAGCCTTAACTGTAAAGAACCCTTTCCTATTTAGCTGCTGGAATCACTTTTCTTCCAGCAGCTAAATAGGAAAGGGTTCTTTACAGTTAGAGCAGTCTGAGTCATCTGCGGATAAGTCTCCTGTGTGTCCCTCTTGTGTCTTACTTTAACATTTAGTGGTATTGATGAAGAGCTCATCCCACCCGTTCCCTATTTAGGGTCCAGCACTAGGGTCAGGTACCCGGCTCGGCTCATAGGTGCGGAACCTATCTAGGGTGGTGAGGGACCCCAGGAACCAGCTGTAGGTTTAGTCAGGGGTCACCATCTCCCCCTTTCCTAGATGCAGGTGTCCTCTTCCCTTTCCTGTCGCCGCTCGCTTCGTACTTCCTCGTACCTAGCGTGACAAAGGCTGGGAAGATAAAACATGAAGGATTTGCTTCAATGTGTAACTGGATCTTGCAAATACCTGGTGATGTGCTCAGTTTTGCTCTGCTCCAATGAGTGGATCAGTAATCTATGGCTCACAGATGGGACTCCTCTGGTCTGGCTCCTCTTTTGATTAGCCGGCATGGCACAATGTCATCATTGTGACTTGAACACACAACGACAGACAACATCGGCTAAGCAAATGAGGAGCCACAGATGCTGGCAGGTAGGAGCTACTTCTTGGGGCTCCCATCTAGTGGCCATGGATTTCTGACCTGGCCACTGGGCCAGAGTCCTGCACATTTATTGGTTCATCTGTAGTAGATAGATGTCGGTCCTGACTTATATTCTTGGGCATGTTGGAAGGTTTGATAAAGGGTTGGACAGTTACTTAGCGCTATCTCCAAAAAGTAGCACTAGGTGGTTTTCTGTTCTTTACAAATGGTTTTCCAATGGAACATAGCCAGTAAGACTCCATACAAAGCTGGTCTCCTTCAGATAAGTGAGTAGCCTCAAAGATGGAAATATGTTGGCCTCTTGACATAGATACAGATAAGGATTTGTTCATTTCTACATTGTGGTTTAATTTATTACATAAGTTACATCCCTATGCTGGATCCATCATAAGACAAAGATCAGTTGCGACTGATGACCACATTGACTGTCACCGCCCTCTCTCTGCATCTAGAGACTTGTGACAGAATCTGGGCCAGAGTCTCTCTGTGCTGTCTGATCTGAGACCCATCACATTAAATGTATTCCCATTCCTTTGGTGCTAAAAGGGTTAATGTCAGTTTTACTTTCCAGCAGCTTCTGACTCCTGGCCTCAGGTGTTTCCGGTTGGTGACCACTCCTTTCCCTTATATATGGTCACATCTCCCAGTAGAGGGGCCGGTTATTCTGATTCATTCTGAAATTAGGTTTCAAGGTGGAAGGAGCTGCTGGAACCCTTGTTGTGTGAAGTGGTGTAGGTTGCAGTCCTGGTGTCTGACTGCAACAGTAAAGTTGGGATTTCTCCTTTGTTATTTCCCCTGTCTGTTTTACCTTCCCTTCATGTTGTTTTAGTGCAGAGTTGGGACTAGCGATCCTCACCTGCCAGCTCACTAGCCACGGTTATTGCAGGGCTTCTTAGAATTTTAGGTATCTTGCTCAGCGACAGGTGTAGAACCTTTATAGGGCTTGCTAGGAGTGCAGGTTGCAGCTGCATGTGAGTGCAGGAGGTGTCCCATCATCTCCCTCCCTAGTGCCAGAGCCCACCATTGTTAAAGTGTCAACTGTGTACCCCTTGTTTGTTGTGGTGAAACCCCTGTTTGTTGTGTATCTGTCACGCTCCCCGTGTCCCAGCACCACTCCTCACCCACTGATCCAGCCCATGTGTTCACCAGTCATGGCTGCCGCTCCCGCTCTTGCTCCCCTGAGTCCTGTTCCTGGTCTCAGGAGTCTGACTCTGAGTATTAGCCTCATGGTTCTGTATAGGACCAGGCCGCGCCCACTCTCCTGGTCTTATAGGCCCAGCACACCTGAAGCAGGTAATGACATGGGGCTGTGCTGGGTATATAAGACTTGCCTTTCCATGTGGGCGGGGCCTGATCAACATGTCTTGTAGCTAGTCTTATGAGCTAGGTGCTCAGGTCCCCTGGTGCCGTGTCCTGCTGACTTCTTGTCATTGCTCCTTGGTACCTATGCCTGTTTACATTACTGTCCTAAAGAACTCTGTGACTCTGGTGACCTGTTTATACTTGTCCCTGCCACGTCAGCGCTCCGGCTGCCGTGTACCCTGCCCTCCGGTGGGGTGCAAGGTCCAGTGGATCCACCTCCTGGGCCTACCAGTCTTCCCGGCCCTGACAGTATCTCGACCTTCCCCAAGTCCATACGTGACATTGACTTATCATAGGTTTATTTAGGTTCTGTTGAAATTTCTGTCGTTTTGACAAGAAAATTAGCGCAAACTCTTTTTTTTTTTTAAGGGAAAATATGAAAAAATGTGATTTTCTGATGTTGAGTATTCTGCTGATCTGAGCCGTCTTGATTTGTTGACTGCTGGTCGTCTGACATTTGACCACCTATGTTAGGACCACTTGAGCTGTCAGACACCACAGTCTGGGTTTTATAATGACATTAGGCTGATTATATTTAGTTCATTGATAAATATTTTACAAGATGATAATATAGAGCTTATGCAATAAAATATGTGTATATTTCCACCATAGTGTATACACCAGATTATGCTACCAATATCTGCTGAGTGAGGATCTGACCTCTGGGATATCAAAGGATACAGACCTAGCTTTGTATTTGGGAATTATAGCACTGTTCTTCAGTTAATAAAAGAAAGCCTTTGTTCTAGGCGCCATTGGTCGGACTGTCAATATCAGTCAACGACGGCATAGCATAGGGTTCTAGGTACAGATCCAACCAAAAGCAACAACCCAAAGTCCTTTTTGGGACAGGGGCTCTTTTTGGCAACAATCTGAACTGCAGAATATGTTGACTTGTTATTTCCAATATCAGACTCTACAGCGGGTCCCAAACCTGTAGCTCAAGAGCCACTTGTGGCGCGTGGGCTCATGTTATGTGGCAGGTTTAGCAAACAGCTATGAAGAGCTGATGGAGAATTTTGTGAATAGCCCCACACAGAAGAGCACATCGGGATGTGTGTATACAATAATGGTGGGGAGAGGGAATAAGTATAGTAAACTGGAGACAGGACGATACCGCCAGTTAGAGGAGACATGAAGCTGGGTGCAATAATGTGGGGAGGGTGCTTGATGCAAGATTACATAGGGTAGAGTGGGAACCCTTTGATGTAAGTATCCTGCCAATGCAACAAGGTTTCTGTGTGCTTTCTGGGGGAAGCTTTGCCCATCATTTCATTGGGACTGTGGGGCTCTTGGTGTCACTATTGTGTAAATTGGAGGTTTCCCATCTATTAGAGCTGAATATGGTGCTCAAGTTTAGAAAGGTTGGGGACTGTTGATCTACTGTCATCTCGATGACCACCAGTGATCCCAGTCTACTGCACTGCCCTCCACGCATAAGTGAGTCACGTCCCATTCAAGTACATTTATACCAGGGATTGGAGATTTTGTCTTTTAAGGTGGCTTTACACGCTACGAGATTGCTAAAGCGATCTCATTGGGGTTACGGAATTTGTGACGCACATCCGGCCACGTTAGCGTAGTCGTCTTTGCGTGTGACACCTATTAGCGATTTTGAATTGTTGCAAAAACGTTCAAAATCGCTAATCGGTGACATGCCCCCCTCTTCCCAATTATCGTTGCTTCTGCAGTAACGATGTTGTTCCTCGTTTCTGCGGCAGCACACATCGCTACGTGTGACACCGCAGGAACGAGGAACCTCTCCTTACCTGCGTGCCGCCAGCAATGAGGAAGGAAAGAGGTAGGCGGGATGTTTGTCCCGCTCATCTCCGCCCCTCCGCTTTGATTGGGCGGCCGCTTAGTGACGACGCTGTGACGCTGAACGAACCGCCCCCTTAGAAAGGAGGCGGTTCACCGGTCACAGCGACGTCGCAGAGCGGGTAAGTACGTGTGACGCTGCCGTAGTCATAATGTTCGCTACAGCAGCGATCAACACATATCGGCCGTACGATGGGGGCGTGTGCTATCACGCTCGACATCGCTAGCATCGGCTAGCGATGTCGCAGCATGTAAAGCCCGCTTTACTGTCACTTTCCCAGCTCCTTGAGAGTAGCTATTAAGATGTGATTTATTTTCCTCTGTCAGAGATTGCTCTCATCATGATTATGTCAACTACATGATGACTTCATTCAGATCACTTAGGAAATGCATTATTCACACCTTCTACTGTGTGTGGAGATGTAATGATGACAATTTGACAAATATGTAACCTAACGTGTTCTCTAATTTAAAGAAGTTGGCCACTACTTGTTTATCGATAGGCCATGTTTAGGTAGGTCATCAATATCTGATCGGGAAGGGGGTGCACCATTCGGCACTATACATATGCAGACAGCATGTATGATTCCAAGCAGTCAGGCACGCTGTCAAACAGGATGGGGGCGCGGTCTGCCTGTAACCAATCACAGATGCCGGTACTGCCGGTGGATGGGGGAAGCAGTGCATATTCATGTGGTTAATGAGCAGCCCAGAAGTAGTGTTACAGTTGTGCGGAGACTGGTAAGCATAACGCTCCTGCAATATTCTTATTTTCTTTCTTTTTCCTTTATTTTATATTTGAATTACCCGAGTGGCAGGATCTGGATAGTTACCCACAGTTCTCTGAGAACTACGGGCTTCAGATTGGTTCATGGGTGCTAGGTTTTCTCACGCGGATCCAGACTTTTACAGTCTGGGTTATTAGAATTGTGAAGCCCCACAGGTGTCGTGTCGGTGCATTACCTTCAGGGACTCCACGTAGCTGGATCTGGTCACAGGTAGGGAATCTTCGGTTTTGATCGTGACGCCACTCTCAGATTTGCGGTCAGTGGGGACCGCCACTGCAGATTAAGGGATGCCTGGGGCTGATGGTGGGTGCAGTCGGATGTAGTAGCCTCCTGAGAGTGAGGCAAGCCCCAGGGCCCTGTGTAAAGCTGTAGAACTACAAGGCGCAGAAGAACCACACAGGCAGGATGTCTTTTAGGGTTTTTACTCACTTTTGATGGCAGGGTGAGTAACCCGGGCGTAGCTGGGATGAACCAGGTGGGAACCAGGTATCCTTCCGGCTGACTTTATGAGGGTGACTACTGACTCGCCTTCCTTAGCCCTTGGTGGTTTGGGGTAACCCCGACTTTGAGTCCCTATGGGGGTCACCCAGGGAAGATGCTCCAAGCCTCTCTCCCCTTCTTGTTTTGCCGTGTGCTTGTTCCCTGGACCAGGCCACTCCAGCCTCTTGCCTCCTATGACCTATGGGCCCTCACTGCGGTTACGTGGCTGCGGCTTTTGTAGTGTTGTGGTGTGGGCTGTAAGAGCCCCACACCGGCAGGTTTAGCAGGGAAAGGTGAATCTATCCTCGCTTCGGGATCTGCCGCCCGGTTGGGCCTGGTGCTCTCTAGCAGTCTCCTTACTTCCCACTCCGTGCACTCTCTAGCTGAAGCTGGCTTTCAGGCAGCACTCCTAGTTGACCGTTCTCCCCCGTCTGTAGTCACTGCGCGGGCGCTGTTAGACAGCAACAGCCCCACAGGTCTGCTCTTCACTGAGCCCTACGGAGTTCTCCGACTAACTGACTCACTGCTCCTCCTCTCCTGTTCTTGCCTACGCCACCTAGCAACCAGACTCTCCACCACACCCCTTGAGAGGAGATGGAGGCTTTTAACCCCCTCCACTATTCCAGTGAAGGTGAAGGCCATACCCCCTCCTGGGTTCCCCAGGGGTCCTCTCTTAGGTACATGTGTGAGACCTGATCACTATGCGCCTGTGTTCCACACCCCTGTCAGCCTTCTGGATTACCTGTATTGTACTGTCCCCAGCATGGGTGCAGTACTCAGTGGTGCCTGACCAGGTCAGGGGCGCCACATTCCCCCTTAGTTATCACCAGCACGTCCTCGGGCTGCAAGACAACATTTTAAAATGCATAAAACATTAAAACATGGTAAAACATTTTAAGACCACCAGATTCCATACATCACCACCCTCCACCCACAAGTCCGTTAACCCACCCAAAACCCTCTCACGTTGGCCGCGCCTTCAGCCACTTCTGGCAGGATGTAAAGGCGGCTTTCATGGGCTGGTGGTTTTCAGGGTATACCTGGCCTGGTGGATCCGCGCCTTCAGCCTCTTCTGGCAGGATGCAGAGGCGGCCTCCACAGTTGGTGCTGACCAGGTACCCTCTTTGTGGTGGAGAGCCAGGCCCCATAAACAGGCATGCTCTCTGGTCGCAGGTGAGCCAAGGCCCTTTTCTACGGACGGGCCCCCCTGGTTGCAGACGAGCCAAGCCCCTAAACAGGCTGACTCTGGTGGTGGTGCCACTGGTGTAACTATTTACACTGCGAGAGTTTGTGGCTATAGCAAGTTCATAGCCTTAAAGTTTGTTTCTCACAATAGTTTTTGTGGGCGCATTTCTTAAACGTTGCAAACAAAACTTGTCAAAACTTCAACTGGTAACTTCTGTACTTCTTTACTTTACTTTACTCCTCTGTACCAGGGCTTGGGCCTGTTGGGCTGCGGCACCTGCTGCTTTCTTGCTCCTTGTCATCCTCTGAGGTAGTTTCATCTGTAGGATCTTTGTCTGTGGTTGTTTCATCTGTAGGTTCTTTATCTTTCCTTTCTTGGTCTTCATCTGTTTCTACATCCGGTTCTTTATCTCTGTCTTTTCTTTCTTGTCTTTCTTGTCTTTCTTGTCTTTCTTGTCTTTCTTGTCTTTCTTGTCTTTCTTGTCTTTCTTGTCTTTCTTGTCTTTCTTCTTTGGGACATGGTGCTACATCTAAGGCATAATAGCCCCTTTCTCCTTGATGTAAAGTGAGTTCTACCAAATCTCCAACTTTCAAATTTCTTCCAGGATGTCCTCTGGGTAGATGGGCTCTGACGTCTCGTCTGTTAACAAAAACGCCCTCTTTCATGCCAGGCACAACAATAAAGCCGTATCCGCTCTTCAAATTAAAGTCCTCTACAATTCCTCTACAAAGCAGTCCTCTGACCTGGGCTGTAGCTCTTCTCAGGGCTCGTTTTTCTTGCAGGTCTCTGGCTGTGACTTCTCTCTGCTCAGGAGATTGTGGTGTAGGGGAGAACTGCGTTCTATGGCGACGCTGCGTCTTGCGGGCTGAATTTTTCGAGGGACAGCTTACACTCTCCCAGGTGAGGCTTTTAGGCAGCTCTTCCTCAGCAGATGGTATTGGGTCTTCCTCATCCCAACGAGAATAGGGTAACATCTCCGGCTCTGAGCATGGATCTACTCCTGTTGGTTCTGGAGTCAGCTCCTCAACCTCCTGGCCTCCTCTCCCCCTTAGTTCTTCGCTGCACTCTGCTTGTGGCAGCGCTGGGGACGAGTGTTCCTCAGCTGGCTCAGGCGGTGGGCTCTTTGTCACGGACATCACTGAAGAGACTCTGCGTGAGTGCCAGGGGAGCAGATAGCGGTCCACCATCTCTCTGGGGAACCGCGCCTCCAAGTCCGCTTTAAGCTTCAGATACTCCGGACTTACTCTTCCCTGCGGAGACGTGGGACCCGGTTCTTCAGACTGGGGAGCGGTGTCTGCTCTGGCCTTACAGGCCGGGGTAAATGATGAGGTGGTCTTTTCTTGGCGGGTCGGGCAGGGCATCGCTGCGGCGGCCTGGTCTGTGCGGGCCGCGCCTGGCATGGCGGCGGCCTGGTCTTGGCGGGCTGCGCCTGTCATGGCGGCGGCCTGGGTCTGCGTCGCTGTTGCGATGGGCTCCGTGCAGGCTGAGCCGGGCGTCGCTGCAGTGGTCGGGACTTGATGGGCCGCACCCGGCGGGGCTGCGGCCTGGTTCAGCATGTCGCTAGCGGCGCGGACAAGCGTCGCTGCTGCGTTGGGGTCTTGGCGGACCGGGTTCAGCAGGGTGGCAGCCTGGGTCAGCGTCACACCTGCAGCACGGATGAGCACTGCCGTGGTAGTCGGAGCCCTGCGGGACAGGCGGGGCATCGCTGCAGCGGCCTGGGCTTGGCGGGCCGCACCTAGCGTGGCTGCGGCCTCACTCAGCGTCGCCGCACCGGGCGCCTCCTCTGGGACCGCGGTCGCAGCAGCAAGGGTCGGGGCTCTTGTTCTAGCCGGGGCAACACCGGACTCACCCAGCGGTGGCAGCATCGGGGTCTCAGTCGTCGTCGCCGCTCGATCCGGCAGGCTCCGCGCAGCTCTCTCCTCATAGGTCCGGACCGCTGCAGCCATCTCTAGAAGCTCCTTGCGTTCCTCATAGAGCCGTCGCATAATCCTGGCCTCCAGCTGATCACAGAAGAGGGCAAGCTCCCGGCACCACCAGGCAACAGAGCCTGGTTCTGGGTATCCGCGTCTGGATTCCATTTCTGCTCTCTGCAGCAGCAGGTTTGTGGCTTCCCTTCTCTCTCGCCGTTTCTGGACGCTTCCACTCTCATAGCTGGCAAGGTCAGAACTCTGCAGAGGATCTCTGGGTAGCCACACCTCTTCGTGGGCGGTAACTTCTTCCAGCGCGGGCTGCTGTTGTTTTTCAGCGCGCTTTTCATGGTGGCAATATGGCGGCGCTTCCAATTTTTCAAGCGGACCGCCTAGGCACATGGTCACCTGTCTGAACAGGTCTAGTCCTTATCCTGTTCGTGACGCCAGATGTGAAGCCCCACAGGTGTCGTGTCGGTGCATTACCTTCAGGGACTCCACGTAGCTGGATCTGGTCACAGGTAGGGAATCTTCGGTTTTGATCGTGACGCCACTCTCAGATTTGCGGTCAGTGGGGACCGCCACTGCAGATTAAGGGATGCCTGGGGCTGATGGTGGGTGCAGTCGGATGTAGTAGCCTCCTGAGAGTGAGGCAAGCCCCAGGGCCCTGTGTAAAGCTGTAGAACTACAAGGCGCAGAAGAACCACACAGGCAGGATGTCTTTTAGGGTTTTTACTCACTTTTGATGGCAGGGTGAGTAACCCGGGCGTAGCTGGGATGAACCAGGTGGGAACCAGGTATCCTTCCGGCTGACTTTATGAGGGTGACTACTGACTCGCCTTCCTTAGCCCTTGGTGGTTTGGGGTAACCCCGACTTTGAGTCCCTATGGGGGTCACCCAGGGAAGATGCTCCAAGCCTCTCTCCCCTTCTTGTTTTGCCGTGTGCTTGTTCCCTGGACCAGGCCACTCCAGCCTCTTGCCTCCTATGACCTATGGGCCCTCACTGCGGTTACGTGGCTGCGGCTTTTGTAGTGTTGTGGTGTGGGCTGTAAGAGCCCCACACCGGCAGGTTTAGCAGGGAAAGGTGAATCTATCCTCGCTTCGGGATCTGCCGCCCGGTTGGGCCTGGTGCTCTCTAGCAGTCTCCTTACTTCCCACTCCGTGCACTCTCTAGCTGAAGCTGGCTTTCAGGCAGCACTCCTAGTTGACCGTTCTCCCCCGTCTGTAGTCACTGCGCGGGCGCTGTTAGACAGCAACAGCCCCACAGGTCTGCTCTTCACTGAGCCCTACGGAGTTCTCCGACTAACTGACTCACTGCTCCTCCTCTCCTGTTCTTGCCTACGCCACCTAGCAACCAGACTCTCCACCACACCCCTTGAGAGGAGATGGAGGCTTTTAACCCCCTCCACTATTCCAGTGAAGGTGAAGGCCATACCCCCTCCTGGGTTCCCCAGGGGTCCTCTCTTAGGTACATGTGTGAGACCTGATCACTATGCGCCTGTGTTCCACACCCCTGTCAGCCTTCTGGATTACCTGTATTGTACTGTCCCCAGCATGGGTGCAGTACTCAGTGGTGCCTGACCAGGTCAGGGGCGCCACAGAATCATGGAATCATAGAATGATAGAGTTGGAAGGGACCTCAAGGGCCATCGGGACCAACCCTCTGCGAGTGCAGGCTTTCCTAAATCATCCCAGCTATATGTTTATCCAGTTTCCGCTTTAAGATTTCCATTTATGGAGAGCTCACCACCTCCCAGGGTCGCCTGTTCCACTCCCTGACTGCCCTCAGTACCTCCGGGGGCCGCCTGTTCCACTCCCTTACTGCCCTCACTACCTCCGGTGGCCGCCTGTTCCACTCTCTGACTGCCCTCACTACCTCTAGTGGTCGCTTGTTCCACTCTCTGACTTCCCTCGCTGTCAGAATGTTTTTCCTAATGTCTAGTCTGAATCTCCTTCCTTTTAGTTTCATCCCATTGCTTCATGTTGTTCCTTGTGCTAATGAGAATAGGGTAGTTCCCTCTGCACTATGACTACCTTTCAGATATTTGTAGACCGCTATTAAGTCTCCTCTCAGCCTTCTCTTTTTCAAACTAAACATCCCTAGTTCTTTTAGTTCGGCCATCACTACTTGTTGTGCTTTTTTCATTTTAGAGATTGGCATATTTGTAAGTCCCACAGGTGCTACCCATGACATTTCCAGGAGGGATTTTCCGGTCGTTGATTCCTATATTATTCCCAATTACCCTTACCCGGTATCAATAATATCACGGACACTGCTTGCGACTTGGTAAAAAATGGCCACAGCAGCCCTTTATTGCCTATTGTTTACACACTAACACAAGGGGGCGCCGTCCAACGGGCGTCCCCAACATTTAACAATAGGTAATACCATAATAATAATAATACAGTACGTAATACAATACGTAACCCTGGGTAGGCCCGATCCAGAAACCACCTTCCACCACCAAAACATGATCCCTGGCCGCAACACACACCGGGCCGGAGATGAGGTATGAATCACTTACGGATCATTACCCCCCACCTTGCAGGACCCATGCCTGCAAGATCCTTGTAACCGGAGCCACTATATCCTACAAGTGACTCTCCAATCAAATAACATTATCCGTTAAACCGCCTCTGGACCAGACCTACCCCCGCCATAAGTCTGGTCCAGAAGCCATACTCCACCACCAGAACACAATCCCTGGCCGCAACACACCGACCCAGAGATACGAGGCATTAATCACCTACGGATCAATACCCCAACCTTGCAGGACCCCATGCCTGCAAGATCCCTGTAACCAAAGCCACTGTATTCCGCAAGTGACTCTTTAATCACACAAACCGTCAGAAAAACACGATCCCTGGCCGCAACACACCGACCCAGAGATACGAGGCATTAATCACCTACGGATCAATACCCCAACCTTGCAGGACCCCATGCCTGCAAGATCCCTGTAACCAAAGCCACTATATCCTACAAGTGACCCTTCAATCACACAACCGTCAGAAACACGATCCCTGGCCGCAACACACTGACCCAGAGATGGGGGCATTAATCACCTACGGATTAAAACCCCCCCAAGAAGCATCAAGTATCAACCGTGTCTCAAAACCTTACATTCCTCTTTACCTCCAACTCAATATTATCCCCGGCTGCAACCTCCAGCCCAGAGATATGAGGCATCAATCACCTACGGATCAATCCCCCATGTGCATAACAGTAACTGTGACCTCAAAAACCTTAAAGCCCGTTAGCGACTTTAATCCAACAACATCCCCGAGCTGCAACCAGCCCAGAGATAAGAGGTATTAATCACCTACGGATCAAAACCCCTATGCCTTGCAGAACCACGTGCTTGCACTGCACTTGGATCCAGAACCATGACCCCAACCAGTGACTCCTGCGATTACCATTTCACCAAAATGGATCACTGACCATAACAATGGTCCCATATTTAAATGAGGTAAAAGTCACCAAAGGAGTAATACCCTTACCCAAACCAAAAACACCCGTACTTTCAATTACCTATCACCTGGGGCACTATAGCCACCTGTGACTCCCTGGCAACCATCAACTCCTTAATATATAATCCTTGGCAACAACCCTGACCCATATATAAGGCATTGATCACCAACGGAGCAATACCTCCTCCCTGCAGACAACCTTGTACCTGCAGGTCACCAGTAACCGGAGCCACTGTACCTTCCCCAGTGGCTCTCCATCCAAACACCAGTAACAATTAGAGCTCCTCTGGACCAGACCTACCCCCGCTGCTGTGACAAAGGACATAATCCCCATTATTTATGCTGACCATACACATATACATCATACACATCATATACATATATTCCCACATTACCCCCATCTTATTCACCCACTTCCAAGAATCCCAAATGACAATATACATCACAATCCACAAAGAAATCTCTTTTCTTTCGTTTTTTTTTTTTTTTTTTCGTTTTATTTTATACACGACACTTTCTCCAATCCTTTCTTTTCTCATTTTTTTTTTTTTGTAATGGCTCTTAAAATTGAATAATTATCCATGCATATAAACACACCAATAATAACAATACACAATAGAAGGGAGGGTGGGTGGGAAGCTGTCATCCAGGAAATGCAAAAGGAGGTAATTGACTCCCACCTCCTATTATATACACCATGAAGCTCTCTCCTTTACTACCACCACACGCCACCCCCTAACCAATCACCTTCTTTTCCTCATTGCTAAACGAACCAACACTGTTTAACCCCATCAACTCCCTACCCTCCGGACTGTCATGTCGCCCCTACACCCTATGGGTTCCATGGCTTTCTTGACATTTCCAGGAGGGATTTTCCGGTCGTTGATTCCTATATTATTCCCAATTACCCTTACCCGGTATCAATAATATCACAGACACTGCTTGCGACTTGGTAAAAAATGGCCACAGCAGCCCTTTATTGCCTATTGTTTACACACTAACACAAGGGGGCGCCGTCCAACGGGCGTCCCCAACATTTAACAATAGGTAATACCATAATAATAATAATACAGTACGTAATACAATACGTAACCCTGGGTAGGCCCGATCCAGAAACCACCTTCCACCACCAAAACATGATCCCTTGCCGCAACACACACCGGGCCGGAGATGAGGTATGAATCACCTACGGATCAATACCCCCCACCTTGCAGGACCCATGCCTGCAAGATCCTTGTAACCGGAGCCACTATATCCTACAAGTGACTCTCCAATCAAATAACATTATCCGTTAAACCGCCTCTGGACCAGACCTACCCCCGCCACAGAACAGGCCACGTGACACCTTGCGTGACCTGGACCCCCACACACCCAACGTTTGCTCCCCCAACTAGCAAGCCAAACCAACCATTAAAACCTTTCCATCTATCACTTAAACTCTGAGCATCCAATATATGCACCAGCCAGCGTACCCAGTCCACCTTACTGCACCGCACTCCCCTGATCCTTGGTGGCAGGAGCCACCGGGTCCCTGTGACGGCCACTCAGGCCCACCATGCCACAAGCTCCCAAACTATACCGGAATCCACACCATGCCCCGCTGGCCTTATTATAACCAATTAAATGCAGTACCGACTGTACCATCATCCTCCCCAGTACCGACCAAAGAACCACTGTACAGTCACCCTGTACAGTCAGTCCTCCTCCTGTCTCCAGCTGAATTAAACCACCACTGGGGTTGAGATACAACAACAGGATGACACTCACACTGCTTATGCTACTGGGTCACTTCGCACCCCAAACCTAGTTCTCCCAGGAAACCGCTAAAGTGAAACCCCGCTGTAAAACGACTGCAATCCATAGCCTTGAAATTTCCCCTACAGCTGACCTTGCAGCTTCCCCAGAGCCAAATATCACTACCGGCCTCCCCTGACCGATTTATTCCGCCATCACACCCTCTGACAACAACAGAGGCTCGAGTTGTCTTCCCCAGAAAATCCCAAAATCTTCCCACATACTCAACTACCACACTAATGGACCTTCTTCATCCGAAATCAGGCCCACTTAATTTCAACGAGGCCCACACAGCCTAACGGAACCATGCTCCACCCCAAAATTAACACGGCCTCAAAAAACAAAACAACCGCAACCATCGCCCTGTACCCCTTACTGAGGCGAAGATATTGAAGCATTACCTTCAATCCCAAGGTCCCCAACAACACCTCCAACCATAATGCATATTCCGCTTGCCTCCGCAAACTGGACCACGACAAGCTCCCTGTACTACAATGCCCACCGGAAAATTGCAGCCACACCACTGGCCCGGTTGACTCCATTTGCAACTATGGGCATCAGGAGACACAACTTTACCAAACACCATGTCCGGGCCTTTCGATCTCAAGGAAAACCTTGTGACACGCAACCCCCTTTGAGCTCTCATATTACACCCCAAGATAAATTAAAACCTTGGCCACACCATAGTATCCGCTCAAAGCCGACCACCAAGGGGCGTACCACTATTTTCCCGTAACGCACAACTGCACCTTCAAACCAAATACCTTCGTGCCGTGAGACCGGAGCACCACGACTCCCTAAGCAAACCCTTACCCAGATGCCCATACCTACCACCGGGCCAAGCATTCCTTTTTTTTTTAAATTGTATATGAATATTAAATAGACTCCACCAGCCCACAGATGCCAGGAGTCCACCCATGCAAAACACCCAATAATACCAGATGGCCCTAAGCTATCCGACTTACACTCTATGCACCACAAGTACTTAATCCTCTAGTCCAAACCATAACTCGCATAGTCCCCACCCGTAATCACGGCTGTTCGAAAAACTCCATTATTCCGTCCGCAGCCCACCATTGCTGATTAACCGAGTTCACCCACAGCAGCCCAAAGCTGCCCAGCACCTACATTGACACCAATTCAGTCACGCTGGACTCAACATTCCTCCCAGCACCAACCTCCACAATGGGATAACATGCTGACTAGCCACAAATTAACCCCATGTTACCATTGATGCGGTTGCAAACCTACAAGCCCATTACAGCAACCAACACTTCACCTTCTCCTACATTTCCGCTCTCCTTTATTCACTTATCCACAGCAACCCTCGCACCATACCGGGGCCCCGCACCTACACATCACTCACAAAAACCCCCTGAAAACTCCTCGCACACACCGTACCGCGGGACCCCTCTCCCCTTTACCTTACCCACCATAATTCATCCAATAAGAACCACCATGCATCAGAAGATTAATAATGAAACACCCCAGCAAACCTTCAATAACTGCGCCGTCTCACCCGCTCACATGTGCCGCAATCATCAGCCCCCTTAACCAAGTCTCACAAGACCTAAACTGCGGTAAACGCCGAACCTCGCCATCCCCAACCTGCAACTGTAACCACCGGACCAGACGCCACCTGCACCCTCACGGCCCCGCTGCCATGAGACCACCCCGTCCGTAACTCTGCCCCTGGCCTCCAGAACATGAACCCACACCCCCCGGGGACCACGGCACCAACCGACCTATAAACTAACCACATGCTCCAAACCCCCCAGCTGCTACCCATATCTCCAGACACTACTCCACTACAGCGACTGTCCCCCCACCACTACAAAAAGGCTGAAACTTAAATTGATTACCGCGCCAGGCTGCCTCCAGAGGACGCCCTCAGATCAGCCGTCTCCGTCCTTTTCGCCAGTCGTCCGTCGCTGATCCCGGGACAGTCCCTCAAGCTGCAGGCACCGAATGCCCGCCGTGTTCGCCCCCTGACGCCAGGAGCACCGTGTCCACATGCCCTGTTTGGGCCAATTGTCGCCTCCACAATGCTGGGCGCTCCCCTCCTGGGGGAAGCCGCTACTGATGAGAGCTGCACCTGTGGGGCCCTGAGGTGCGGTGTAGCAGTGCTGGTGCATTACCTTCAGGGACTCCACGTGGATGGAACAGTCTGGTCACAGGTAGGGAACCTTCTTCTTGGATTGTCGTGACGCCACTCTCAGAATTGCGGTCAGTGGGGACCGCCACTGCAGATTAAGGGATGCCTGGGGCTGATGGTGGGTGCAGTCAGTTGTGATAGCCTCCTGAGAGTGAGGCAAGCCCCAGGGCCCTGTGTAGGTGTGTGGAACCACAAGGCGCAGAATAACTCAACACAAGCAGAATGTCTTTCAGGGGTTTTACTCACAATTGATGGCAGGGTGAGTAACCCGGGCGTAGCTGGGATGAACCAGGCTGGAACCAGGTGTCCTTCAGGCTGACTGATGAGGGTGGCTACCGACTCGCCTTCCTTAGCCCTTCTGTGGTTTGTGGCAACCCCGACTTTTAGTCCCTAGGGGGTCACCCAGGGAAGTAGCTACTCCCCTCGTTAGTTTTAGGTCCGTTTGCTTGTAGCCTGGGCCAGCTCACTACGGCTGCTTACCTCCTGCGAACTATGGGCCCTAGCTGTGGCTACGTGGCTGCAGACTCTGTGGTGTTGTCTTGGAGGTGTAAAGTGCCCCCTCATGCAGGTTTGGCAGAGAAAGGTAGATCTATCCCTGCACTGGGACCTGCTACCCGTTCGGGCCTGGTTCTCTCTGACAGTCTCCTTAGTCTCCACTACGTTGCTCTCTCTTTAGCTATGTGTAGATTCCGGGCAGCACTCTCAGTTGACCGTTCTCCCCCGTCGGTAGTCACTGCGCGTACGCTGTCAGCTTGTGACAGACTCCAGGGTCTGCTGCAGACGTCTGCTCTCCCTGAGCTGCACTCACTAACTGGCTCACTGTTCCCTCCTCTCCTGTTCTTGCCTACGTCACCTAGCAACCAGGCTCTCTACCACACCCCTTGAGTGGAGATGGAGGCTTCGCTCAGGCTTCGCCCCCTCCTGGGATCCCCAGGGGTCCTCTCAAAGGTACATGTGTGAGACCTGATCACTATGCGCCTGTGTAGTCACACCTCGGTCAGCCTTCTGGATTACCTGTATTGTACTGTCCCCAGCATGGGTGCAGTACTCAGTGGTGCCTGACCAGGTCAGGGGCGCCACATTCCCCCTTAGTTATCACCAGCACGTCCTCGGGCTGCAAGACAACATTTTAAAATGCGTAAAACAGTAAAAGCATTTAAAACATTATAAAACCACCAGGTACCATACATCACCACCCTCCACCCACAAGTCCGTTAACCCACCCAGAACCCTCTCACGTTGGCTGCGCCTTCAGCCACTTCTGGCAGGATGTAGAGGCGGCTTTCTTGGTCTGGTGGTTTCAGGGTATACCTGGCCTGGTGGAGTCGCGCCTTCAGCCACTTCTGGCAGGATGTAGAGGCGACCTCCACAGTTGGTGCTGACCAGGTACCCTCTTTGTGGTGGAGAGCCAGGCCCCATAAACAGGCGTGCTCCCTTGTTGCAGGCGAGCCAGGCCCCTAAACAGGCTGGCTCTGGTGGTGGTACCCCTGAGGTAACTATGTACACTGCGAGAGTTTGTGGCTATAGCCAGTTCATAGCCTTAAGGTTTATGGGTTTCTCACACAAGTTCGTGTGGGCACATTTCTTAAACTTATAAACGTTGCAAACTTGTCAAAACTTTAACTTGCTGTACTCTTCCTTCTTTACGTGGACTTTGCTCCTTCTTCCTCCTCACCAGGGCTTGGGCCTGTAGGGCTGCGGCACCTGTCGTCATCGTCTGTAGTGGTCTCATCAATGGATTCCTTGTCTTTCCTTTCCTCTTCTTCTGTGTCTGTTTCTTTTGCAGGATTACTGTAGGGGCTTCTGGTGCATGGTGTAACATCTAAGGCATACCATCCTCTTTCTCCTTGGTGCATGGTGAATTCCACTGAGTCTCCTGTTCGCAGATTTCTTCCCGGATGTCCTCTGGGCAAATGAGCTCTAACGTCTCTCCTGTTAACAAAGATGCCCTCTTTCATACCAGGTGCCACTATGAAGCCATATCCTGATTTCAAGCTGAAGTCTTCCACAACTCCCCGACAAAGTGGGCCTCTGACCTGGGATTTGGCTCTTCTCAAAAACCGTTTCTCTTCTAGGTCTCTGGCGGTGACTTCATTCTTCTCGTCTGGAGATTGCGGTGTAGGAGGAAACTTTGTGCTGCTTCGGCGCCGTGTCTTGCGGGCTGGATTCTGCTGGGTTGCTACTTCACTGCTGGCAGGCTCCCAGGTGATGTAGCTGGACAAATCTTCCTCAGCGGAGGGTGTCAGGCACTCTTCATCCCAGCGAGAGTATGGCAGCATCTCTGGCTCTGGGACTAGCACTGCATCCACTGCTGCTGGCTCCGGGGTCAGCTTCGCAGCCTCCTGGCCTCCTCTCCCCCTTAGTTCTTCGATGCACTCCTGTTGTGGCAGCGCTGGGGATGGGTGTTCATCCGCAGGCCAGGGCGGTGGACTCTTTGGCGTGGATGTTGCAGGAGTCTCCCTGGGGGTGTGCGGAGGGAGCAGATACCGGTCCACCATCTCCTGTGGGAACTGGGCCTCTAGGTCAGCCTTTAACTTCCAATATTCGGGGTCCTACCCCAGCATGGGCTTCCTAGCAGGGACTTCCTTGGACCGGGGAGCGGTGTCTGCTCTGGCCTTACAGGCCGGGGTAAATGGTTGTACGTGCTTGTCTTGGCGGGCCGCGCCTGGCATGGCGGCGGCCTGGTCTGTGCGGGCCGAGCCGGGCGTGGCGGCGGCCTGGTCTGTGCGGGCCGAGCCTGGCGTGGTAGCGGCCTGGTCTGTGCGGGCCGAGCCTGGCGTGGTAGCGGCCTGGATCTGCGTCGCTGTCGTGGCCAGTCCTTCGCGGGCCGGACTGGGCACTGCAGCCGCGGTCTGAATTGGCGTCGCAGCCTCAATGGGATCCGTGCAGGCTGAGCTGGGCGTCGCTGCAGTGATCTGGGCTTGACGGGCCGCACCTGGCGTGGCTGCGGCCTGGTTCAGCATCTCACTTGCGGCGCGGACGAGCGTCGCTGCTGCGGTGGGGTCTTGGCGAGCCGGGCTCAGCAGGGTGGCAGCCTGGGTCAGCGTCACACCTGCGGCACGGATGAGTATTGCAGTGGCAGTCGGACCTTTGCGGGCCAGGCGGGGTATCGCTGCGGCGGCCTGGGCTTGGCGGGCCGCACCTAGCGTGGCTGCGGCCTGGTTCAGCGTCGCCGCGCCGGGCGCCTCTTCAGGGGCCGCGGCCGTGGCAGCAGGGGTCTGGGCACTCGCGCTGGCAGAGGCAACACCGGACTCACCCATCAGTGTCTGAGTCGTCACCGCTCGGCCTGGCATGCGTCGCGTGGCTCTCTCCTCGTAGGCCCGAGCCGCTGCAGCCATTTCCAGAAACTCCGTGCGTCCCTCGCTGATCTGCCGTATAATCCTGGCCTCCAGTTGGTCGCAGAACTGGGCAAGCTCCTGACACCACCAGGCAGCGGAGCCTGGCTCTGGGTCTCCACGTTCAGACTCCATTTTCTCTAACAGCAGGCTTGTCACTTCCTGTAACGCTTCTCCCAGCAGCAGGCTTGTGGCTTCCTTTCCTTCCCGCCGTCTCTGAACGCCTCTGCTCTCATCACTAGCGAGGTCAGAACTCTGCAGGGGATCTCTGGGTAGCCACACCTCTTCGTGGGCGGTAACTTCTCCCAGCGCGGGCTGCTGTTGTTTTTCAGCGCGCTTTTCATGGTGGCAATATGGCGGAGCTTCCAATTTTTCAAGCGGACCGCCCAGGCACATGGTCACCTGTCTGAACAGGTCTAGTCCTTATCCTGTTCGTGACGCCAGATCTGTGGGGCCCTGAGGTGCGGTGTAGCAGTGCTGGTGCATTACCTTCAGGGACTCCACGTGGATGGAACAGTCTGGTCACAGGTAGGGAACCTTCTTCTTGGATTGTCGTGACGCCACTCTCAGAATTGCGGTCAGTGGGGACCGCCACTGCAGATTAAGGGATGCCTGGGGCTGATGGTGGGTGCAGTCAGTTGTGATAGCCTCCTGAGAGTGAGGCAAGCCCCAGGGCCCTGTGTAGGTGTGTGGAACCACAAGGCGCAGAATAACTCAACACAAGCAGAATGTCTTTCAGGGGTTTTACTCACAATTGATGGCAGGGTGAGTAACCCGGGCGTAGCTGGGATGAACCAGGCTGGAACCAGGTGTCCTTCAGGCTGACTGATGAGGGTGGCTACCGACTCGCCTTCCTTAGCCCTTCTGTGGTTTGTGGCAACCCCGACTTTTAGTCCCTAGGGGGTCACCCAGGGAAGTAGCTACTCCCCTCGTTAGTTTTAGGTCCGTTTGCTTGTAGCCTGGGCCAGCTCACTCCGGCTGCTTACCTCCTGCGAATTATGGGCCCTAGCTGTGGCTAGGTGGCTGCAGACTCTGTGGTGTTGTCTTGGAGGTGTAAAGTGCCCCCTCACGCAGGTTTGGCAGAGAAAGGTAGATCTATCCCTGCACTGGGACCTGCTACCCGTTCGGGCCTGGTTCTCTCTGACAGTCTCCTTACTCTCCACTACGTTGCTCTCTCTTTAGCTATGTGTAGATTCCGGGCAGCACTCTCAGTTGACCGTTCTCCCCCGTCGGTAGTCACTGCGCGTACGCTGTCAGCTTGTGACAGACTCCAGGGTCTGCTGCAGACGTCTGCTCTCCCTGAGCTGCACTCACTAACTGGCTCACTGTTCCCTCCTCTCCTGTTCTTGCCTACGTCACCTAGCAACCAGGCTCTCTACCACACCCCTTGAGTGGAGATGGAGGCTTCGCTCAGGCTTCGCCCCCTCCTGGGATCCCCAGGGGTCCTCTCAAAGGTACATGTGTGAGACCTGATCACTATGCGCCTGTGTAGTCACACCTCGGTCAGCCTTCTGGATTACCTGTATTGTACTGTCCCCAGCATGGGTGCAGTACTCAGTGGTGCCTGACCAGGTCAGGGGCGCCACACACCCTTGTCCCAATGCCTGCTCCAGGATAGACAGCAGGCCTCCTGTCTCCTCCTCGTCGCCACCTGCTGCGCCCAGTCCTCCGGTCCTGATGATCCAGCCACAAAGGGGAGGTGACCCTGCAGGCGCCTCCTGTCTCCTCCTCGCCGCCGCCTACTGCGCCCAATCTTCCGGTCCCGATAATCCAGCCACACAGGTGAGGTGACCCTGCAGGCGCCTCCTGTCTCCTCCTCGCCACCGCCTGCTGCGCCCAGTCCTCCGGTCCCGATAATCCAGCCACACAGGTGAGGTGACCCTGTAGGCAGCCGTCCTCTGCCCCCCCCGCGGAGGGAGGGGGGGGGGGTGTTGTCCATCCACCGCCGCTGGGCGCGCTCCCTGCCAGGAGCGGCCGCATCGCTCAAAAAATCCAGCCTGAGGCCTCACACCGGAAGTAGGCCCCCGGGCTGGACACGCCCCCTTTTCGGCCATCGCGGCCCTGCAGGAGATTCCTCCCGACAGCCAGAGCAGGCGCTGCAAGCTACCGCTGCCCACCCAGCTGCGGAGGGTCCCCACGGGAGTGGGGGCTCTCACGTTGTCCTCCTCACCCCCACCTTCCCCAAAAGACCCCGGCGAGTCCTGAAACTGCCAGCACTGCAGCAAAGGGGGGGGGGGGGGGGAAGGTGCCGAGGAGACACCCAGGCAGCCTGGGTGTGGGACTGCACTGCCTGGGCGCCCTGCACCGCCATGCTGACCAGATCTGAGGATTCCTCAGGACATCATGATGGAGGTTCCCCAGCCCGTCAAAGCTGCAGTTCTGCGATGTCCAGATCCATCAGGCTGGATGTCATGATGGAGATTCCCCAGCCCGTCCAAGCTGTCATCCAGGAAATGCAAGAGGAGGTAATTGACTCCCACCTCCTATTATATACACCATGAAGCTCTCTCCTTTACTACCACCACACGCCACCCCCTAACCAATCACCTTCTTTTCCTCATTGCTAAACGAACCAACACTGTTTAACCCTATCAACTCCCTACCCTCCGGACTGTCATGTCGCCCCTACATGTCTAAGATGGAAATAACCCTTTAATATAATAATTTTGACAAGTTGTGTTGGCACACTCTTATTTAAAAATCTGTCTTATGTTTCAGGTAAGGAGAACTTTAGAGGAGTTTCCTAAATTCTACAAGGTATCAACAATCCACAGGGATAAATACTAGATTTGGGAGGGTCCTAGTGTTGAGATCAGGGATCTTTGAGGGGCTCAGTACTGAGACCTCTAGTAGTTATCCCATATCCTAGGCAGGCGATAACTTGCAGCAACTGGCCTGCCTATTTACATTTTTTATAAATATTGAATATTACGTAACTCATTTAATTAGATAAATGTGACCCGGTGTATGATTCTTAAAGGGTTTGTCCACAACTTTTATATTAATGACCTATTCCCAGAATCGTGGGGTGTGACACCGGGATTTCAGACAATCAATTGTATATTCTTTTGTGGTGGCCCAAAGTTAATGTCAATAGTGTACAGAACACAAAGCCACAGCTCCATACACTGTTTAGTGACCGCTGCTGGGTACTGCAGGTCAGATCTTATTAAAAAGAATAGCAGCTACTGCAGCACCCGGCAGTGGCTGCTACACGGTGTATGGGCCCATCGCCCTCCTTATCCATGGTCAGATGCATCTTAAATCACCAGTCCACGGTAGACCCCTGGTGGCTTCTCCCTGCTCCACTCCACTGGACTGTCCATTAGTGATGAGCGAGCCCTACCATACTTGGGTGCTCGGTACTTGTAACCAATAGTTGGATGCTCTGATAACCTTGACTCGTGAACCCGAATATAATGGAAGTCAAGGGGGACTCAAGCATGTTTCCCTAAGATCTCCCAGAAAAGTGGTGGAGTTTCCCATTGACTTCCATCCAAGTGTCTGACTGCTCATTCTGAGTACCGAGCACCCGAGCATGGTACTGGGTGCTCATCACTATTGCCTATATAAAAACAAGCCGCCTGACCCCGGCTTGGCATCGTGTCTGGATGTTATTTCGTATAGGTTGTACAGGATTGCCGGTCTCTAATTCATGATGCATCAATCTACTGGCATATTCCCTTTAAAGTCATTAAAAGAGGAAATATTTCCCCTTTCCGATAATAAGAATTGAATTCTTCCGATAGATATCTGCATTTATGTAACACCTGCTCCAGAAAGATATATGTTAGTTATTGTCGGGCTCGTCTCTGCTGTGTAAGATAAATATTTCCTAACGTTTATCTGAAATTACAGCTTTCTTATTGTCTGTTCAGAAGAGATTTTTTATTTTTGCTCTTTGTATTTACTTTTTCAAACTTAGAGCATGATGCAGATATCTCCTTTTATTAATATATGGATTTTCTTCAGTTTTAGACATTCAAATTAAACATTCGAATGTCTTAAATAACATGGGAAAAAAAACTTTCTATAAAGTTATATAAAGACTATTATACTGTATATTATCCTACACCCACCAGAGAAAAAGGACCAGGCCATGATCCTACGTAGTGTAAACTCTGAATATCTCCCATTGGGGTTAATCTGCAGGTTAATAGTATTCTGAACCTGTCCGGCGCCTGAACATTAAACCCCGCTGCCGGGAGGAAATTAGCTTTAATCCTCCCAGCAGCATTCTTATATCAGTCACGGGGACAGCACCGGTGCGGGTTCAGTCACCGGACTGTGTATGGAAAGTGGCAACTGAAACCACACCAGCCGCATTGTCACTGTCAGTCAGTGCGGTGGGTCATATTACAGCCGCCTCTTTCCATATCAGAGCGGTGACTGACGTCAACGCCACCCCCATTACTGAAACCGGAATGCTGCCAGGATGTCATGGGGTATGTAGCAATGGAAGCGGGGCTCTTGAGCTGACCCTAAGACTGGGGCTCCTGCGCTGTCCTTTATCTCGAAGGTATTCTCACACAGGAACACACAGACAGACAAAGAGACATACAGAGACAGAGATACAGAGACAGAGACGTACACACAGAGAAAGAGACACACACAGAGACACACACAGGGACACACAGACAGACACAGAGACAGAGATACAGAGACAGAGAGACACACACAGAGACAGAGACCCACACACAAACAGAGACACACACAGACAGAGACACACACAGGGACACACAGACAGACACAGAGACAGACACAGAGACACACACACAGAGACTGAGAGACACACACAGAGACACACACAGAGACACACACACACAAACAGAGACACACAGTGACAGAGACACAGACAGAGACACACAGACAGAGACACACATACACATAGAAACAGAGGCACAGAGAGAGAGAGAGAGAGACACACAGGGACACACACACAAAGACACACACAGAGACACACACAGAGACAGACACACACAGAGTCATAGACAAACAGAGACAGAAACACACAGAGATAGAAACACACAGACACACAGATAGACAGACAGAGAGATAGAGTGAGAGAGACTGAGAGACACTTAGTTACTATCCCAGGCAACGCCAGGTACTACAGCTAGTATGTTATATTTTCCTGTGGGCTGCAGGATCCTGTGTTCAGGGATGTGAGGGTTAACACCTAGCTAGCCAGGGAGAGGAAGGAGCATTAGAGTCAGGAGAAGAGAAAGGAGCATTAAAGGCAGGAAGAGAGGGAGGAGCATTAGAGTTGTCGCGGGCGGAGGAGGGGACGCCGCGCCTTCCCTACTGCTCGGGTCCGGCTGCCGCGGCTGCTGCGGCCTGCCGCTGCTCGGTGGCTCGAGCGATGGGCCGGATTCCGGGGACTCAAGCGGCGCTCCTCGTCCGTGAGTGAAAAGGGGATTGGGTTGTTGGGATAGTGTATTGTCCGTGACGCCACCCACGGTTGTGGTGATTTGTTAACACCACCGCTGCTCTGTATGGGGAGCCCGGGAGTGATGGTGTGGAGCAGCCAGTTGTTGATGTGCCCCTCCGTGGGTAGGGGTTGTGGTGCTCCCGGGGCCCGATGATGGGATTGGAATGGTGGACAGGCGGGTATGGGGCCTGTGGAGGTACAGGGGCGCAGGGGCAGCGCTGTGCCGCACGGCACAGAGGTACTCACTCAGCCAGTAACCACGACACAGTTCTCGGTAAACAAACGGCTGGTTGGACGGGTCCCTCGGACGGTTCACGGTGCTGCGGTTCCCTGCAGTTAGCTGTGACGGTCTCTTCCCTGCACCTCTGAAATGTCTCTTTGGTAGCGATGGGTCCCCACCGGTTACCCGCTCCCCGGCTTCAATCTGGGCCGGATGAGCCTCTCTCTTGCCCGCAGGCGCTGGCCCTGGGAAACTGGTGCCTTGGCGGTGGCGGTGTCTCCCCTCAATGGTCGGACTGTTGCCTTCAATCGGGACTTAGTTGTTAGGAGACAGACATCCCCTTCACTGACAGATTTGGCAAATTATAGCAACTCCTAGCCTTGCCGGGATCCAAAAGGCCCCTGCCCTGGTGCTGACTGTCCTTTGTATACTGCTCCAGACCGCCAGGCCACTACCCGTCCGCGGTCCTTCCAGCAACCTCCAGACAGTCCCACTGCAGACTATCACCGCCGTCTGCTGACCTTGCTGTCACTGTCCAGGCACCCAGCCACGGACCAACTTCAGGCTTTACTACTGTTTCTTTCCTTTTCACTTCAGCTTCTCCTACAAGCTCCTCTAACACTTCACTTCCTTCACTTGACTTTACTCCTTCCACTTTCTCCTCCAAACTCTATCTTGCTTCCTCTCACTTCCTCTCCCTTTTCTTATCTGCCTGGTTCTTCCCGCCTCCAGGGCTGTGTACTCCTCGGTGGGCGGAGCCAACCGCCTGGCCCACCCCCTGGTGTGGACATCAGCCCCTGGAGGAAGGCAACAAGGATTTTAGGTTAGCTGTTGTACCTGCAGGGAATGTGGGGTGCGTGTGTTGTTGTGACCTGTGACCCCTGGCTTGCCCAGGGC
Organism: Anomaloglossus baeobatrachus; assembly: GCF_048569485.1. Classification (NCBI taxonomy): domain Eukaryota; kingdom Metazoa; phylum Chordata; class Amphibia; order Anura; family Aromobatidae; genus Anomaloglossus; species Anomaloglossus baeobatrachus. The sequence continues at coordinate 82,112,736 of NC_134359.1, read as the reverse complement.
GTCACAGAGTCAGGAGGAGAGAAAGGAGCATTAGAGGCAGGAGGAGAGGAAGGAGCATTTGAGTCAGGAGGAGAGGAAGCTCCTGGTGTAGGGGTCAGTGTGTAGAGTACTGGTGAAGGAAGGAGTTGTTCTGGTGAAGCTGGTGTGGTGTGAGACACATTGCACAGAAACAGCAAGAAACCGTTAAAAGGAACCTGTTGCAGCAACACTGGTCACATTAGCAGACAAGCTGGAAGAGAGCAAAGAAATGTAAGAAACCAAGAATGTAGTGAGTCCATTGTATACCAGTGGGGGCGCACTGGTGAAGTGAGGGTGCTGCTGTGGCGCCCTGGACTTGCCAGGTCGTCACAGGTACTACAACACACACACCCACCCTGACACAGGCACATCAGCCCGACACAAAATCCTTGTTGCCTCTCTCGAGGGGCTGATGTCCACACCAGGTGGGGTGGAGCCAGGCGGTTGGCCCCACCCACTGAGGAGTTCACAGTCCTGGAGGCGGGAAAGGAAGAGAGTTCAGTTAGGGAAGTGGAAGTAAATAGTGAGAAGGAGCAAACTGACCGTGTCCGGGTGTGTGGCACAGGCACAAAAAGCAAGGTTGGCAGACGGTGGTGGCCGTCTGCAGGAGAGGCGAATCAACGCGTAACCGCAGGACCGGGGACGGATGGTGGCCCGCCGGTACCGAACCGGGGAGCGAAGTGAAGCCAGCACACACAGGCAGGGCCTGCGGACCCCGACCAGGCTTGGAGTCGCCATTAGAGGTCAAATCCGTCAGAGACCGGAACCCCAGGGGTTTCCTAACAGCCAAGACCCAATTGAAGGCAACCGTCCGACTAACAAAAGGAAATACAGCTACCGCCACAGCTAGAGTTCCAAGGGCCAGAGCCTGCGGGCAAAAGGGCTCCTCCGGCACATATACACGCTGGGGAGTGGGTTACCGGTGGGAATCCATCGGGACCGAACATATACAAAGATGCAGGGAAAGGCAGCCACCACCAACCGTCCGGAAGAAGTCACAGCAGCCGGCTGCGGAACCCGTCCATCCAGCCGTTTGGTTTACCAGAGACTTTGTGTACATTTGTGGCTGAGTGAGTACAACCGTGCCGTCCGGCACTGCGCTGCGCAGTCCAGGCGACCCTGCACCTTGCCAACCCTGCCTCCCCGTCACCTCACCGGGCCCCGGGACCACCAACCCCTACCCATAGAGGGGGGAAACAACATCCCAGCTGCTCCCTACCATCGCTCCCGGGATCCCCGTCACCAGCAGCGGTGGTGCCCAACCTCACCACAACCCGTGGATGGCGTCACGGACCAAATCCCCAAACCAAACTACCCCCTTTCACTCACGGGTGAGGAGCGCCGCTCGAGTCCCCGGATCCGGGCCCACCGCTCGAGCCACCGAGCAGCAGCAGCGCCGGACCCGAGCGTTAGCGAGCGCGCGGCAGCGGCGTCCTCCCCGCCCGCGACAACTTGGCGTCACGAACAGGATCTTACCGTTCTGCCGGCTGGTAGAAGTGCGCCTTGTGCCCCGCCGATGGTGTCCGGCCGAAAAATTTCAGAATCCGACATCTTGGGCGCGAAGATTTTCCCGCTCAAGCGTCTTCTCGAGCAGTGGAGGCGCGAAAGCCGAAGCCCCGCCCCTGAAGAGTAGGTGCCGAGAAAAGAACAAGGGGGGGCGGTAACAAGATGTCTGCGCCCGACGGAGCCGCTGGAGGAACGGCGGTCGCAGCCGCAGCGGCACCCGTGGATGGAAATGGGCCAGCCCATGCTCCGGTCGCACGAGCAGGGGAGGCCGTGGCCCCCGCCATTGCTCAGGTGATGCCGTTCTCCTTGCCCTATGTGCCCGGAGCTACCTGGCTGCCGCAGTACGACGGAAAACCTGATGCTTTACAGGTCTTCCGGAAGAAGCTTAACCCGGTCCTTGAACTGTATCCTCTGACCGATAAGCAACATGCAGCGGTAGTGCTGGGGCAGCTAACCGGCGCGGCTGAGCAGGAGACGGAGACCTGGACCGAGGGGGACCGGTCCACCGTGGCCACTATCTTTGAAAAGCTTCAGATTGCCTTCAAGACCCGCACCGAAGCCAAGCTGCGGATGCAGTTTTATCAATGGCGACAGCGGCCTGCATATAGTATTAGAGACTATGCCTTGCGCCTGCAAACTTCCCTCCGTACGCTGAAGCGGGTGGATACCATTAATGATGCGGACAGCAACAAAATGTTAGTCAAGCAGTTCATGCAGGGGCTGGGATCCCCAGAGGACCGCAAGCAGCTCCGGCTGTGGGCCCTAGAACATCTTAACGTGGACTTTGCCATGCTGAAAGAACGGGCCATCAAAGCTCTTCAGCCCCCAGCGTCCGACGTCCCTGAAGCGGCCCCATGGCCAGCTGAGACGGCTCCCATCTTGGTAGCCCCTCCTCTCCCAGCTCCCTCGGCCCCTGCAGCCCCTGGCGGAATGATGGAGGAGCTGGCTGCCCAGGTCCGTCGCATGGATGGAGACCTCACCAAGATCCTCGCCGCACTCCAGCCTCCGACGAGATCCAAGCCCCCGGGGAGGATGCAGCTCACTGACAGCCCGGAGGACGTCCCCTGGATGCAGCGAAGAAGGGCCAATGACTCATGGTATGGACCTCCAATTTGTTACAGGTGCAGCAAGCCCGGCCACTACTCCCGACGGTGTCCGTTAAACGAGCAACCCCTGTGGCCAAGGGCCAATCCTCAGGAGTAGAACCCAGTGGCCCCCCAGACTGGCGGGACCGGTACATATGAGCCCGTCCCATCATCCCTCTGGCAGTAGATGGCATCCCGCTGATGGTACTCCTGGACACTGGATCCCAGGTAACCACGATACCATACACACAGTATCAGCGGTATTGGGGGGATGATGAACTTGCCCCTCCAGACGGTAGCATGACACTGATCGCAGCTAATGGACTCCCCTTGACACAAGGGAGATACAAGCAAGTGGCCATGACCGTGGGATGGGCTGAACTGCAGCACCAGGGAATGATTGTGATAATGAATGAACCCAGCGACCATAACCCGAAGGTAGTGCTAGGGACTCTGTGACTCACACTATTATGAAATTTCAGCGTATAGTGTGCGGGAACAGCGCATTCAGATCACTGCTGCTGTGATAATGGCGATCGCCATTTTTTTTTTTTTCCTTGTCTTCCTTCCCTAAGCGCGCGCGTGTAGTGGGGTGGGCGAGCATGTCAGCCAATCCCAGACACACACACAGCTAAGTGGACTTTTAGCCAGAGAAGCAACGGCATGTGTGATAGGATGTCCATGTCACATGTCCCTGCATTATAAAAACGAGTATCTGCCCGTCTGGACGCCATTATCTCTTCTGCGTCCTTGGTGTCAGTCATGGGTACGGGATTGAAATAGACCAGGTGAGTGCTGCTGAGAGCAGTTCTACTATTCATATGTGAGGCCGTATGGCACATTTTATAAAAATATTTTAGTGTAGGACTGCCTCAAATGAGATTTGCCGTGACGTGGCGAGGCAGCTCAAGAAATTGCAATTTTTTGCCAAAAATCTCAAAAATTTTTATAATACAGTTTGGAATGTTTAGTGCTGAAGTGCACATTTGGTGCTGGCTTTTTGTTTTTTCTTCATTGAATTGGTCGGTGGTTGACCTCCACCTTGCTATGCACCCCAATTTGGGATGTATTCCATCTGTCTAGATTTTGGCGGTTGGTGACTGTTCACATTAAGTCATCAGGCTTTGTCCACAGGCTATATACTTCATGCAGCATTTGCTTGGACCTGTCCCGCCCACAACCATTACTCAGTCATGGATACGGGATTGAAATAGACCAGGTGAGTGCTGCTGAGAGCAGTTCTACTATTCATATGTGAGGCCGTATGGCACATTTTATAAAAATATTTTAGTGTAGGACTGCCTCAAATGAGATTTGCCGTGACGTGGCGAGGCAGCTCAAGAAATTGCAATTTTTTTTGTCAAAAATCTCAAAAATTTTTATAATACAGTTTGGAATGTTTAGTGCTGAAGTGCACATTTGGTGCTGGCTTTTTGTTTTTTCTTCATTGAATTGGTCGGTGGTTGACCTCCACCTTGCTATGCACCCCAATCTGGGATGTATTCCATCTGTCTAGATTTTGGCGGTTGGTGACTGTTCACATTAAGTCATCAGGCTTTGTCCACAGGCTACAGTTAGGTCCAGAAATATTTGGACAGTGACACAATTTTCGCGAGTTGGGCTCTGCATGCCACCACATTGGATTTGAAATGAAACCTCTACAACAGAATTCAAGTGCAGATTGTAACGTTTAATTTGAAGGTTTGAACAAAAATATCTGATAGAAATTGTAGGAATTGCACACATTTCTTTACAAACACTCCACATTTTAGGAGGTCAAAAGTAATTGGACAAATAAACCAAACCCAAACAAAATATTTTTATTTTCAATATTTTGTTGCGAATCCTTTGGAGGCAATCACTGCCTTAAGTCTGGAACCCATAGACATCACCAAATGCTGGGTTTCCTCCTTCTTAATGCTTTGCCAGGCCTTTACAGCCGCAGCCTTCAGGTCTTGCTTGTTTGTGGGTGTTTCCGTCTTAAGTCTGGATTTGAGCAAGTGAAATGCATGCTCAATTGGGTTAAGATCTGGTGATTGACTTGGCCATTGCAGAATGTTCCACTTTTTTGCACTCATGAACTCCTGGGTAGCTTTGGCTGTATGCTTGGGGTCATTGTCCATCTGTACTATGAAGCGCCGTCCGATCAACTTTGCGGCATTTGGCTGAATCTGGGCTGAAAGTATATCCCAGTACACTTCAGAATTCATCCGGCTACTCTTGTCTGCTGTTATGTCATCAATAAACACAAGTGACCCAGTGCCATTGAAAGCCATGCATGCCCATGCCATCACGTTGCCTCCACCATGTTTTACAGAGGATGTGGTGTGCCTTGGATCATGTGCCGTTCCCTTTCTTCTCAAAACTTTTTTCTTCCCATCATTCTGGTACAGGTTGATCTTTGTCTCATCTGTTCATAGAATACTTTTCCAGAACTGAGCTGGCTTCATGGGGTGTTTTTCAGCAAATTTAACTCTGGCCTGTCTATTTTTGGAATTGATGAATGGTTTGCATCTAGATGTGAACCCTTTGTATTTACTTTCATGGAGTCTTCTCTTTACTGTTGACTTAGAGACAGATACACCTACTTCACTGAGAGTGTTCTGGACTTCAGTTGATGTTGTGAACGGGTTCTTCTTCACCAAAGAAAGTATGTGGCGATCATCCACCACTGTTGTCATCCGTGGACGCCCAGGCCTTTTTGAGTTCCCAAGCTCACCAGTCAATTCCTTTTTTCTCAGAATGTACCCGACTGTTGATTTTGCTACTCCAAGCATGTCTGCTATCTCTCTGATGGATTTTTTCTTTTTTTTCAGCCTCAGGATGTTCTGCTTCACCTCAATTGAGAGTTCTTTAGACCGCATGTTGTCTGGTCACAGCAACAGCTTCCAAATGCAAAACCACACACCTGTAATCAACCCCAGACCTTTTACCTACTTCATTGATTACAGGTTAACGAGGGAGACGCTTTCAGAGTTAATTGCAGCCCTTAGAGTCCCTTGTCCAATTACTTTTGGTCCCTTTAAAAAGAGGAGGCTATGCATTACAGAGCTATGATTCCTAAACCCTTTCTCCGATTTGGATGTGAAAACTCTCATATTGCAGCTGGGAGTGTGCACTTTCAGCCCATATTATATATATAATTGTATTTCTGAACATGTTTTTGTAAACAGCTAAAATAACAAAACTTGTGTCACTGTCCAAATATTTCTGGACCTAACTGTATATACTTCATGCAGCATTTGCTTGGACCTGTCCCGCCCACAACCATGACTCAGTCATGGGTACGGGATTGAAATAGACCAGGTGAGTGCTGCTGAGAGCAGTTCTACTATTCATATGTGAGGCCGTATGGCACATTTTATAAAAATATTTTAGTGTAGGACTGCCTCAAATGAGATTTGCCGTGACGTGGCGAGGCAGCTCAAGAAATTGCAATTTTTTGCCAACAATCTCAAAAATTTTTATAATACAGTTTTGAATGTTTAGTGCTGAAGTGCACATTTGGTGCTGGCTTTTTGTTTTTTCTTCATTGAATTGGTCGGTGGTTGACCTCCACCTTGCTATGCACCCCAATTTGGGATGTATTCCATCTGTCTAGATTTTGGCGGTTGGTGACTGTTCACATTAAGTCATCAGGCTTTGTCCACATGCTATATACTTCATGCAGCATTTGCTTGGACCTGTCCCGCCCACAACCATGACTCAGTCAGGGGTACGGGATTGTAATAGACCAGGTGAGTGCTGCTGAGAGCAGTTCTACTATTCATATGTGAGGCCGTATGGCACATTTTATAAAAATATTTTAGTGTAGGACTGCCTCAAATGAGATTTGCCGTGACGGGGCGAGGCAGCTCAAGAAATTGCAATTTTTTGCCAAAAATCTCAAAAATTTTTATAATACAGTTTGGAATGTTTAGTGCTGAAGTACACATTTGGTGCTGGCTTTTTGTTTTTTTTTTTTACACACACAGATAAGTAGACTTTTAGCCAGAGAAGCAACGGCATGTGTTATAGGATGTCCTTGTCACATGTCCCTGCATTATAAATACGGGCATCTGCCCGTCTGGACGCCATTATCTGCCTTCTGCATCTGGGTGTCAGTCACCGCTGGCGTAGCTCCTGTCTCCGATACTGCTGTGTACGCTCTACACACAGTGCTATACAGAATAGGGATAGAAGTTTCTATTAGCCCTTGTAAGGGCTAATACCAGCAGGCACAGAGCCATAGGTGACAGTCAGGTCCATGAAAACAGATTTTAACAGCTACACAAGATAACAGCGTCTGTGTAGCTAAGGTCAGGGATTTCCTCGCTGCATTTCCCCATTAGGAGGGATAGAAAGTGAGGCTTCCTTTCCTCTACCCAGACCCACAACCCTGCCACTGTACCCTCCTGCCCTTTGCACACTCAAACTCATTGTTAGTAAGCCATTATACTAGCAAACACTGAGTAAACCTAGTGGCATCCTAAAAGTAGCTGTTGGACTTCCATTAGTGTCCCACTAGTGCAAATCTATTTGCAGAACCTCTGCATTGCACACTCAAACTCATTGTTACTAAGCCATTATACCAGCAAACACTGAGTAAACTTAGTGGCATCCTAAAAGTAGCTGTTGGACTTCCATTAGTGTCCCACTGGTGCAAAGCTATTTGCAGCACCACTGCATTGCACACTCCTGCTCTGTTTTTAATAAGCTATAATAATAGCAAAAAATGCTGCCAGTTAGTGGCATCCAAAAAGTGGCTGTTGTACTCCATTTGTGCCCCAATGGTGCCAAACTATTTCTAACCCCTCTGCATGACACCCTCCTGCTCTGTTTTTAATAAGCTATAATAATAGCAAAAAATGCTAATAGTTAGTGGCATCCAAAAAGTGGCTGTTGTACTCCATTTGTGCCCCACTGGTGCCAAGCTATTTCTAGTACCTCTGCATGACACCCTCCTGCTCTGTTTTTAATAAGCTATAATAATAGCAAAAAATGCTGATAGTTAGTGGCATCCAAAAAGTGGCTGTTGTACTCCATTTGTGCCCCAATGGTGCCAAGCTATTTCTAACACCTCTGCATGACACCCTCCTGCACATTTTGCAACGCTATTTTTATAGCAAACTCATGGAATTCCTTGCTGCATTTCACCATTAGGAGGGATAGAAAGTGAGGCTTCCTTTACTGTCCTGGTACACACAGAACACGGCCACTGTACCCACCTGCCCACTTTTGCCACGATATTTAATTTGCCCAAAGAGCTGACACTTTTTCTGCCATCCTAAAATTGTCTGGAATACTAAGTTAGTGTTCCTTTGCTGCCAAGCAAGGTACAACACATGTGCGTTCTACACTCCTTTCCATTTGTGGAACACAATAATTAACTGCAGGTAGTCCAGCCAATGTTTCACGAAGGTGCAGGCGTGGATATAATGTTGCCTTCATCCAATGGTGGTTCTCTCGATGTCTGACAGCTCAACAATACCATCTGTTTCCACTTCCAAAACAAGTGACGACCTGGCAATCACACTCCCGCTTACGGGTAAAGGGGTGGAAGTTCATCGTGAAAAAGCATGTGTGACTGCTGTCCCCACAGTCACAGAAGATGAAGAGCACGCAGATGCACTTGATGGGGCAGGCGGTGGTTGCACAGCCCCGCTAGGCCGCATTGTAGCACAGTGAAATTCCCTTTGCGACTTATGCTTCATTTTAAGTCTTGTATTTGGTGGGATCGACAGTATGCAGCAAAACCACGCAACATGAAAAGCACTGTTTGCAGTTGGGTTCACAAATGATTCTTTCACTTTCCCAAAACAAACAATAAGAACCATGCATTAAATTGAAATAATAGAACAATCTAATCAGTGGCCTACTGCTTGCTAAGCCCTCTGGGTAGCAGCAGTAATTGTGTGTTTGTGCGTGTGTGTGTGTGTGTGCGAAGACAACTAACTAGTGGCGCATCACAAGAGCTTCCCAGTTATCTACCTATACATAGACAAAACACATCACCCACCCTGAATACCCTTGTTAGCTGAAGCCTCACAGATAAGGCAGATGATAACAGTGTGAATGCAAACCACACAGCTCTGCAACACAGTCATGTAAATTTTGAAAAGCAACATTCAATGCAAACATGTGTCGCTGTCCCTCTATGATTTAAACTGTACGTGACAATTTGACAGTGCAGAGGCAGCAAGTATGATTGTCTATATAGTCGTCCTACCCAGAACAGATATGTGTTTTCATAATAAAACAAAGTGTTGCGTGAACGCATTACTGTCTGGGCACAGCCTACCGTACCCGGGTAATGTGATGTCCAGTTGCCATAAATACAGACTTTACGCTCCTATAATGGTTAACAGTATAGACAGCACCGGAAGAATGTTGGTCTGTGGCACAGGATGCTGCTCACTGGCGTTACGGTACTCCTCACAAAACTCCAAAATGACTCCCCTCACAATTGAACGAAGTATTTCCGCGGTTGCTCCTTCCTGTGTGCCGATTTACCCCAGCCGCAGCCTAACTCCAGTGTTTCGCCAACTGAGTATGCTCTGCCTGACTGTGTCATTCCTGAGGCAAAGTCTTAATTTTGGGCTACAGCGCATGCTCGTTTGGACTGTGCCTGAGTCATTCTGCGACCTGCGGCTCAACACACTTACACAGGGCCCTGGTGCTTGACTCACTCTCGGGAGGCCACTAAAACTAACTGCACCCAACATCAGGCCCAGGTGTCCCCTTACACTGCAGTGGCGGTCCCCACTGACCGCAATACCGAGAGTGGCGTCACAAAAATACATATAAAGAAGCAACCTAAGTGTGACCAGACTCTTCCTCCACGTGGAGTCCCTGAAGGTAATGCACCAACACAACACCCGTGGGACTTCACACTGACTGAGAAAAGCCTCTTTGCACAGGTACTTGCACTACGTGCCGGGTCTAAGTCCTGTGTTGTGCCTAGACAGCATGCTGAAGCGGAAAGTCTTTTTTTCAGAAACTGTATTTCATGCTACTGAGCATGCTCAGGCACTTACTGCATCAGAGGCTAGGTCGGGTAATGAACTCTTTGGCCCTGCCCCTGATGTGGGGAGCCCATATAGACAACAGGGCATCAGGTGTCCTGACAATTTGGCCAGGCCACTCCCAACAGGCTTGCAGAGGGCCGCCCCTATGACTTGTCACCTCATTGTTGTTGGTCAGACGATGACTGTTGAGGTGTTTTGGTTGTGGCAGCCATGAGGTCATCATTCAAGTGGCCATTCAAAATAGGACGCTAGTTATGCCACTCATGACGTGTCACTCTGCTTTTGTGTCCAGGAGGTGCATTGTGGTCCACCCTGGCTTCGGGCGGACCCAGGTTATAAAAGGGGCTGGAGCCAAGAATAAGGTGCCAAGTCTTCTATTATGCTCCGAAAGAGCACACCTCCATGTGTTGAACCCATTGCGGCTTTAGGCCAGAGGTAGGCAGGGATAGGTCATCGATGCAGGCCGCCACCACAGTTGGTAACGCAGAACGTTTAAGAACAGCTCCTGTCCTACCAGTCCTGCTAGTGCAGCCCAGTGGCATAAACAGGCCTGCTGCTGCTGATGCACCTGCTGTCCACAGGTGTGTCCCCTAAGCACACGGACTGCGTAACCAATGGCCCCTGTGTTGTTAACAGGGAATTCCTGGGCTGGGTGGTCGTGTGGACCCTGTCACGCTAACAGGGCTCCAAGTCTCCAGATCCGAGTTGCGTCTAACTCGGTTCAGGCTACTATTTGTTTGAGAGTCAACCTGCTCTGTATCCTCCACCTAACCTTCCAGTTGCCAACCTCTCCTTTTCCATCTGTGAGCACGGTGGACACCGAATGGCGATTGGGATATCTACCTTTCTCTTTCTTTCCTTCTTAATATTTTTGATATAGCGGTAACATATATACCACCTTATCCAAATCTGCCAGTCCCACCATACCAGATGTTGTTTCTTCAGCAAATGTTAATGTTGCTTAACCACCAAACCCACGGACACAAACTTTTTTACCCTTTCCAACACACCTGTTCCCCTTTCCACCAGCATCTGTCCTTTTTCAACTCAGTTTGTATATGAAAAAAATGCAACTCTGCAGAGACACCGTACTCAACGCCGTCTCAGCACAGCAGCCAGCCCTCGGTCCCTCAGATGTGGACAAGTAAGACCATTTCCTCCTATCGATGAAAAAGCGTTGAGATTCCCTCTGTGCACCACTGGTGTTTAGTGGAAAAGCAGATGTAAGATTGTGTACCAACTTCTGCTGATACTCCTGCATACGTGCATCCCTTTCTATGTCAGGAGTTATTTCGCAAAATTTTGTGTTGTACCGGAGATCTAACAGTGTGGCAACCCAGTAGTCAGCATGACTTGGAATTCGTACAATCCGAGGGTCATGTTGTAGGTAGTGCAGCAAGAAGGCGCTCATGTGTCTTGAGCATCCAGGAGGACCAAGTCCTTGGTGTGTTGGTGGCGGAGAGGTGAGAATCGTGCCTCCTTCCTCTGCCCTCTCCCCACAACCTCGCACAACCAAAATGTGAGCAAGCTCTCACTAATCTGCTGAGTCTTCCATGCCCATCGCCAGTTCGTCCTCCATTTCTTCCTGGGCTCCTGCACCTTCCTCAACTGTTTGCTGATACTATGCTCCCTTGATAATCCCTCTCCCCCACCGTACCATGACTGCCGCCAAGATGCCGCTGACCATCTGGACCTTGTAGATCTTGTTATCCCTTCCGCATATGACTCCTCCAGTACTTCCTCCCTTCCTCTTGGACCAACACCTGACTCCGAATAATACTTACAGTGTGTTCCATCATGTAGATGACCAAAATTGTACGCTGAGAATGTCATCGCCAGTGTTAAACATCTGCGTCGACATTTGTAAACTGTGTAGAACGGTGCATATGTCATTGATCTGACACCACTCCAGCAGCGTGATCTGCACCACCTCTGGATCAAGTTAGCCCAGGGTATACGTCATAACGTATTTCAGCTGGGCTCTGCGGTGCTGACACAGACGCTGCAACATGTGCAGATTAAAATTCCTGCGTGTCGGAACATCGCATTTCTGACGTTTCACCGCCAGACCTTAAAACTTCAGGAGCGATGAAAGTTGTTGAGCTACTGGGTGCGAATGATGGAAGTGAGCACATAGTGAGCGTGCCTGCTGTACAAGGCCATGTAGGCCGGGATGTTGTTTTAAAAAATTGCTGGAGAATCAGATTAAACACGTGAGCCATACAAGTCACGTGTGTCACATGGGCCTGAGGAAGGCACGCTGCCATGTTTGCATCATTGTGCACATGGCTGTTAAGTCACCACCGTAGTCCGCTACGTCAATTTGTACTCCGGTCGCAAGGTGACAACGTGTTCCTTTCATGCATAGTGCTGATGATGGGAGAGGAGTCGACGCCAGCGGCGCAGGTGGACGCAGGTTATGCTCACCCACTGGGATGCGTTACCTTGACAGATGCAGAACCACAGGCTGAATGCAGGTGGTGGGTATCTCACAGATGAAGTAGCATCATTCAGCTACAACCAATGGGAAGACACAACACCCTTTTTTAGGCCCCTCCTGTCTGAAGACCACTGCCAGACATAGCTATGAACCTCTGGTTACTGTTACCCCCAGTTTAGCTTTATGAGTTTGTGTGCTTCTTACCTGACTACTTTTCCTGCTTGCTGTTTAGGTACCTCGTTGGCCGATTTGCATTTCACCTCTGCTTGTTTTCTGATTAAGTCCTGTACCTCCCATTCTGTTCCTCTTCCTCAATTAATGTTTTGACCCTGCATGACTACTATTCTCTGGAACTGCTGCTTTCCACAGGTATTGATCAACTTGGGCCCTGTGTCATTCAACATCACTGTATAGGGATTAAAGGGTTTCAGGGTTCTGGGGGTCCAGCTTGGTGAGTGGGTTCCCTCTAGCCTATCCTTTACAGCTTGTCTGAGTGTGTTGATCTAGGCAGGCGTTACACCGTGCCCTCGACAGAAGGACATGTAGGCCGGGATAGTATTTAAAAATTGCTGGAGATTCAGATTCAACACGTGAGCCATACAAGGTACGTGTGTCACATTGCCCTGAAGAAGGTCCGCAGACTGTTTAGCATCATTGTCGCACCCGGCATTCCCTGGCTGCTGGTTGAGTGGAGACAACCATTGATGAAACTCGGTCTCACTCTACAGAGCTTACCGTCCACAATTCCTCAGCGGTGTCTCACATTTCCCCTACATTTCAAAGTAAACATTTGACCGCCTGATGGCCTTGAGCTCTGCTGCCAGCATAGTAAGGAGGTGTGTGGGATTCCTTGGGCGCAGTTACAAGGAAGGCAAGCCTGACCACACAAGGTTTGGGCTGAGGTGCAGGAATAACACGAGGTTGATGAGGCAGAAGCAGTGGAGGAACTTGTACATACAGAGGAAGGATTGAAACACACAACTCGTGGGGACGGAAAGACTTGTACAGCAGACACTTCTCCATCTATCACCATAGTTACCCAGTGCCCAGTCAGTGACATGTAACTCCCCTGTCCATGCTTACTGTTCCAAGTATCTGTGGTGAAATGCACCCTGTCACACACTAATAATAATATTAATAATAATCTTTATTTCTATAGCGCCAACATATTCCGCAGCGCTTTACAATTCACACACAGAGTTTCTCAAGGAAGCGGTGATGTTGTGTGCGACCTGCTGTGTTAGCGCGGGCACCCCTTTCTTGGAAAAGGAGTGAAAATGGCCATCGGCTCTTGGGGCACTGCAATGGGCATAAGGTCTTGAAAATCCTCAGTGACAAAAGGGTGTAAAGGCAGCCTATCTGTAGCCAACAAGTTGGAGATGCCGAAACTAAACCTCTTAGGCATGTCATGCACTTCGAAAATCATGTAAAAAACAGCGATGGGACTCCAACCACAGTCTCCCTCGTTGCCACTAATTGGGCCACACACACCCCACTTGACTGTCATCAGTTGATCCCCCTTTTCAAAATGAAAAAGATGCTTTACATGAAGCACTCTCAAAAATACGTGTGCCTTTCGCGTCCCCTGGCTGACCCAGGGGAAGAAAAGTCCTCTGAGAGCCATGACTTGTTCATCTTGGTTCTTTTAGAAACACAGCGAGGGGACTCCAACCACAGTCTCCATCGTTGCCACTAATTGGGCCACACACACCCCACTTGACTGGCATCAGTTGATCCCCCTTTTCAAAATGAAAAAGATGCTTTGCATGAAGCACTCTCAAAAATACGCGTGCCTTTCGCCTCCACTGGCTGACCCAGGGGAAGAAAAGTCCTCTGAGAGCCATGACTTGTTCATCTTGGTTCTTTTAGAAACACAGCGAGGGGACTCCAACCACAGTCTCCCTCGTTTCCACTAATTGGGCCACACACACCCCACTTGACTGGCATCAGTTGATCCCCCTTTTCAAAATGAAAAAGATGCTTTGCATGAAGCACTCTCAAAAATACGTGTGCCTTTCGCCTCCCCTGGATGACCCAGGGGAAGAAAAGTCCTCTGAGAGCCATGTCCACAATGTCAGTGGACAGACACGTGTGCTTATCTGCCAGCAGACCCCCAGCAGCACTGAAGACAGGTTATGAGAGAACGCTGGCTGCAGGACACGACAAGATCCCCAAGGCGTATGTGGCAAGCTCAGGCAATTTATCCAGATTGGAAGCCTAAAATGAGCAGGGCTCATGTTGCACAGTAATGGCATCGATGTTTCCTTGCATATACTCATATATCTGTGTCTCCTCCTCTTTTTCCTTGTCCAGCTCTTTTGTTTTCGCATGAGTATATGTCCTTGTCACTTTCCCATGTGTTTGTGTTGTGTTGTGAGTTGTTTGTCACCTTTTGGACACCTTTGAGGGTGTTTTCTAGGTGTTTTTATGTGTTTGTGATTGCCTGCCATTGTTTTCTATGGGGTTCGAGTGGTTCGCCGAACTGGTTCGCCGAACCGAACTCGAACGAGACCTCCGTTCGGCAAACCGAACTCGAGCCGAACCGCGACCGGTTCGCTCATCTCTAGTCAAGCCCCTGGTGAAACAAGGCTCTGCTGGAATAGACCCTGCTGCCCCCGCCGAGGCCCAACGACTGTGGAGGGAACGAGCCCGGCTGTACCTGCACCAGGGGAAGCTGTATCGGGAATTTATCAACCCGAAGACCCATGAGAAGGTTCGCCAGCTGGTGATTCCCCAGACAAACGTGCCCACTGTTCAGCAGGCATACCATGATGGTGCCGGGCACTTTGGGTGGAAGAAGCTGGAGATGCTGTTGAGGGAGCGATTCTATTGGAGTGGGATGCGGGAGTCTGTGGAGGCCTGGTGTCATGAATGTGGTCCCTGTGCACTGAGAAGAAGGGATGAGGCCAGCCAAAAGGCCCCTTTGCGCCCAATCATTACGCATCAGCCGCTGGAGCTGGTCGCCCTCGACCACGTGAAGCTCACCCCTAGCTGAAGTGGGTACACCTATGCTCTGACCATTGTAGACCACTATTCGAGATTCATGGTGGTTGTCCCAGTTAAAGATCTGACCGGGCGTACTGCAGCCAGAGCCTTCCAGGCCTACTTTTGTCGACAACATGGGTACCCGGAGAGGGTGCTGACCGACCAGGGTCCAGCTTTTGAAGCAGAAGTGTTTCAGGAATTCTGCCAGTTATACGGCTGTAAAAAGATCCGGACCACCCAGTACCATGCACAGACTAACGGCATGTGTGAAAAGATGAACCATCTGGTCTTGGACCTCCTTAAGACCCTGCCGTTGGAAGAGCGGAACTTATGGCCGGAAAAGCTGTCCGATCTGGTAGACATGGACAATAACATTCCTAGCAGCTCCAAAAAGTGCACGCCCACGTACCTAATGAGAGCCCGACCAGGCCGGTTGCCGGTGGACCTAGAAATGGATTTGGAGGCTCCAGAGGCCCTTCCTTCCACTGCTGACTGGGACGCCCGGCGGAGGGCGCAGTACCGACAGGTCCAAGAATACGTAGAAAAGAACTTGTGTCGGAGTCGGGGACAGCAAGAACAGTGCCTCAACAGGAAGGCTCCTGCAGGTCCCTTTCAGCCTGGGGATGTAGTACTGAAGCGAAAGAGAAGAACCCATAAGCTGGATGACCAATAGGAGAAGACCCCGTATGTTATACAACCCACTGAGTGGGAGAATGTGAAGGCCTACCAGATCAGTCGTGACCAGGGGAAGACTTCGGCCATGGTTTCCAGAGACCACCTGAAGAGGTGTCCACCACTGTTGAGGGTGGCAACTGAAGTTCCGGCCCCCAGACAGGCTGGGGAGAAAGAAAAAGAGGTAATCCACACCATGATGGGCGATTTTCCGGCAGATTGGCCTTTGCAGAATGGCGCAGTGATTCTTCCTGTGATACTGTTCCCACAACCTGTGGAGGAAAAAGAGATGGAAGTCGCCGCCAATGAACCAGTGCCCAGGGATGCACCTATACCCAGCCCCCCTGCGTCTCCGCCTGCCCCACATAATAGACGGGAAGGGGAACCAGTTGTTTCCTCCGCCCCACTGCCTGTCACCACTAACATTGGGCCCCGAAGGTCCACACGCCCCAACCTAGGCCGACCCCCGCTTAGGTACAGGGAAACTACCATTTAGGGGTGTTACACGTTGAGTGTGTAAATAAGTAAATGAATGAATCAACCGAGCAAATAACCTGATTGACACCGTGATTGACCCGGCCGTTGCCGGCAAGTTGTCCCCGCAGGGACCCTTTGTACCGTTGGCATGAGGAACTCTTCATGGACATGCCTGAGAACTTGCAGGGCACCCACGAACTGGTGGGATTGTAAATAAGTTGGGGCATGTTTTCCGTTGCCGCCTCCAGAGAGGCAGATTTGGAGGATGGGCCTGGAGGAAAGTGATGGCCCAGGCCCGCCACTACCACAACCGGTGGCGATCCTCCGGGGGTCAGGGGTCCCCCATGGACGTGGGGTCCCCTGAAGTGACAGCCGGGTGCGAGTCACCGTACCCGTTCCCGCTCGGGCAGCCTGGATCTGGACTGGGGTCAAGGGGTGCTGCCCACTTCTTAGGGGCAGCATCAGGGCTAGGTTGCTTGGGTGGGAGAGCGGAAGCTGTCCGTCCGTTATTATTAAAAGTGTGTGTATATGTGGTTTGTAACATTTAAGTGACCTGGCTCCCGTAAGGGAAGATTTAAAATGCTTAAACTGTTGATGGTTTTTATATTTTTTACAGTTAAAAAAAAAAAAGAAAAATAAAACCGGTGATGGACGGGCAGCCCGCAGACGGTCTGCATTTAAATAAGGGGGAATGTGGCGCCCTGGACTAGCCAGGTCGTCACAGGTACTACAACACACACCCCCTCCCTGAGACAGGCACATCAGCCAGACGCAAAATCCTTGTTGCCTCCCTCCAGGGGCTGATGTCCACACCAGGTGGGGTGGAGCCAGGTGGTTGCCCCCACCCACTGAGGAGTTCACAGTCCTAGAGGCGGGAAAGGAAGAGAGTTCAGTTAGGGAAGTGGAAGTGAGGAGTGAGAAGGAGCAAACTGACCGTGTCCGGGTGTGTGGCCCGGGCACTAAGCGCAAGGTTGGCAGACGGTGGTGGCCGTCTGCAGGAGAGGCGAATCAACGCGGAACCGTAAGACCGGGGACGGATGGTGGCCCGCTGGTACCGAACCGGGGAGCGAAGTGAAGCCAGCACACACAGGTAGGACCTGCGGACCCCGACCAGGCTTGGAGTCGCCGTTAGAAGTCAAATCCGTCAGTGACCAGAACCCCAGGGGTTTCCTAACAGCCAAGACCCGATTGAAGGCAACCGTCCGACCAGCAAAAGGAAATACAGCTACCACCACAGCTAGATTTCCAAGGTCCCGAGCCTGCGGGCAAAAGGCCTCCTCCGGCACATATACACGCTGGGGAGCGGGTTACCGGTGGGAATCCATCAGGACCGAACATACACAAAGATGCAGGGAAAGGCAGCCACCACCAACCGTCCGGGAGAAGTCACAGCAGCCAGCTGCGGGACCCGTCCATCCAGCCGTTTGGTTTTCCAGAGACTTTGTGTACATTTGTGGCTGAGTAAGTACAACCGTGCCGTCCGGCACCACGCTGCGCAGTCCAGACGACACTGCACTTTGCCAACCCTGCCTCCCCGTCACCTCACCGGGCCCCGGGACCACCCCTACCCATGGAGGGAGGGAACAACATCCCAGCTGCTCCCTACCATCGCTCCCGGGATCCCCGCCACCAGCAGCGGTGGTGCCCAACCTCACCACAACCCGTGGGTGGCATCACGGACCAAATCCCCAAACCAAACTACCCCCTTTCACTCACGGGCGAGGAGCGCCGCTCGAGTCCCCGGATCCGGGCCCACTGCTCAAGCCACCGAGCAACAGCAGCGCCGGACCCGAGCGTTAGCGAGCGCGCGGCGGCGTCCTCCCCGCCCACGACACTGCCCCACTAAGAAGACAAGGAACAGGAAGCGGCTCTAAGAACAGTTCTCGTAAGGGATCACTGCCTATGGCTGTGGGTGCAGGATACTCAGCGAAACATATTGACCCTTGGACTCCAGGGCCATAGAGATGAAGGGCTTATTTAACTTTCCTGGCTAAAAGAATGTTCACAAGTAATATGCCGTCATTGGAAACTGCAATGATTGTGTGTCTGAGTTATACAGAAGATACCATGAAGTGTGCGGCCTGCTGTATTATGTGACCAAGTGTTGTGCCAAGTAAAGACTACTTTGTTGTTATGAATTTGTTTGTCGTCCTTATCTGGAAGTCCTATTGACCTGATGAAGAGTGTAACTGCATTGCTCCAAGTAACACTATCAGCACACAAAGACCCAGAACTCTCATTTAAAACCCGTGTCTCGGGGTGCTGAACTTTACACTCTTGCCCACACAGACCCAGAACTCTCATTTAAAACCCGTGTGTCGGGAGGCTGAACTTTACACTCTCCCCCATGGCTACTGCCCCGGGCACCATTGCTTCAGCCATGCGCTGCAATCTCCTGACATTTGAAAAAGAGATCACTCTCCGTCATGGTACTCCCATGACATCTCTGCATTACAACTATAATTTCTAATTCCACTAAGTAATGTTCATGAACATGGATATTTATATATAGATTGCGTTTGTTGCCCTGGAACAAGCACTCTGCCCTCAATTGGATGCATTTTATACCACAGTCACGGTATTGGCATGGGCTATCTACTAGTAAGAATTAAATGTGTAAGCAATGGAAGTTCCCATATTTAGGATCCACACCAAACCCATCAGGTAGATAATAAGTGGCCAATTTACTATCTATTTGCTGCTAACCTACATGACCATCTATGATCAGACATAATTACTACCCTTGTATTTCGGTTTGATTTATTGCAGAAGCCATAAGTCCTAAAATTAATAACTAATTTATACAAATAATTAAGTATTACATATTATAAAAAAATGAGAAGACAAATCATTCAGTTTTGAACTCTTTATTAAATACAGTCTCTACCTATACCTAAAGCCATTGATCCAGAAGAAGGCAAAAAACCTGGACACATTCAGCCAATTTGTGCCACAGGGAAAAAATTCCTTCTCGACCCCAAGAAAAGGCGATCAGTTCAAGAACCCTGGACCAAGGCTATACTACAACTAACTGAGCTATAGGACGGTTATATCATATAAGAACCCTTATGTGGAATTCATAAACTGGCCAACAGAAGAACTGGAATTAGGCCGGTGGTAGTATGGTACTTGTTTAGGCCTGTTGTTTGAAAACCAGAAATAGCCTTCGCTATTGCCCCAGACTAGGACAGATTTTGTATTTTATTACCTTTCAGAGCATCGCATCCCTGAAGAATGAAATCATTAGGGATGATCGAATACCACAAATATCCGACTTCGCGAATATCCGACCAATAGGTCACTGCTATGTGAATATTCGATGCGCAATGTAAGTCTATGGGAAGCCCAAACAATTGTTATTCGGGTTATCCATAGACTTACATTGCATATCAAATATTCGCAAATAGTCAAATAGCGGCAACCTGTTTGCGAATTTTCGCAAAGTCAGATATTTGTGGTATTTGATCATCCCTAGAAATCATCCTTAGTGACTAAGTGAGTAAATTAAACGAAAAAAGTGCACCTTTGTTATGATGCTCAAGATGGGGACCAGAATGTGGACTAATAATAAAATAGGGAACATGATAGGAGACATATCTACAATACATACATTATTCTTATCTATCTAATATGATGACAACAGCTCTCCAGACCCGCAACCCCCCACAAGGACCACTCCTGTCTAATCCCTGAAGAATGAAATCATCCTCAGTAACAATGTGAGGGGGCTAAGCGCCTCCTTTGATCTCAGAGTATAGACTCCCGGGAAAGAGTGCTGCTCAAACTGTTGGGGTGCAGATGTGGGACCCTATATCAGAGATGATGTCCTCCACCCAACTTTCAAAAAGCTGTAAGGGTCTTCAGTAGAGATGGGTAGTCGAGCTGGGCTATCAGACGGTCACCTCTGTAGCTGTAGTGTCATTTTTCGTATGGTCCCGATGTGTAAATTAAAAAAAGTACACGTTTGTTATAATGTACAAGATGGGGACCATAATGTGGACAAAATAACAAAATAGCGAACATGATAGGGGACATTTCTACAATACATACATTATTCTTATCTATATAATAGGATGACAACAGCTCTCCAGACCTGCATCCCACCACAAAGACCACTCCATCCCTGAAGAATGAAATCATCCTAAGTGACGAAGTGAGGGAATTCTTGCCAACCTGTGGTCTCAAGGCATTGTCTCTTATAAGAGTCCTGCTCAAAGTGATGGGGTGCAACTGTGGGACCCTATACCAGAGATGATGTCCTCCACCCAACTTTCAAAAAGCTGTAAAGGTCTTCAGTAGAGATGGGTAGTCGAGCTGGGCTATCAGACGGTCACCTCTGTAGCTGTAGTGTCATTATTTGTATGGTCCCAATGTGTAAATTAAAAAAAAGTGCACATTTGTTATAATGTACAAGATGGGGACCATAATGTGGACAAAAAAAAAAAAATAGGGAACATGATAGGGGACATTTCTACAATACATACATTATTCTTATCTATATAATAGGATGACAACAGCTCTCCAGACCTGCATCCCACCACAAAGACCACTCCAGCCCTGAAGAATGAAATCATCCTTAGTGACGAAGTGAGGGACTTCGTGCCAACCTGTGGTCTCAAGGCATTGTCTCTTATAAGAGTCCTGCTCAAGGTGATGGGGTGCAACTGTGGGACCCTATACCAGAGATGATGTCCTCCACCCAACTTTCAAAAGCTGTAAGGGTCTTCAGTAGAGATGAGTAGTTGAGCTGGGCTATCAGACGGTCACCTCTGTAGCTGTAGTGTCATTATTCGTATGGTCCCAATGTGTAAATTAAAAAAAAGTGCACATTTGTTATAATGTACAAGATGGGGACCATAATGTGGACAAAATAACAAAGGAGGGAACATGATAGGGGACATTTCTACAATACATACATTATTCTTATCTATATAATAGGATGACAACAGCTCTCCAGACCTGCATCCCACCACAAAGACCATCCCAGCCCTGAAGAATGAAATTATCCTTAGTAACGAAGTGAGGGACTTCGTGCCAACCTGTGGTCTCAAGGCATTGACTCTTATAAGAGTCCTGCTCAAGGTGATGGGGTGCAACTGTGGGACCCTATACCAGAGATGATGTCCTCCACCTAACTTTCAAAAAGCTGTAAGGGTCTACAGTAGAGATGGGTAGTCGAGCTGGGCTATCAGACGGTCACCTCTGTAGCTGTAGTGTCATTATTCGTATGGTCCCAATGGGTATATTAAAAAAAAGTGCACCTTTGTTATAATGTACAAGATGGGGACCATAATGTGGACAAAAAAAACAAAATAGGGAACATGATAGGGGACATTTCTACAATACATACATTATTTATATAATATAATGACAACAGCTCTCCAGACCTGCATCCCACCACAAAGACCACTCCAGCCCTGAAGAATGAAATCATCCTTAGTGACGAAGTGAGGGACTTCGTGCCAACCTGTGGTCTCAAGGCATTGTCTCTTATAAGAGTCCTGCTCAAGGTGATGGGGTGCAACTGTGGGACCCTATACCAGAGATGATGTCCTCCACCCAACTTTCAAAAAGCTGTAAGGGTCTTCAGTAGAGATGGGTAGTCGAGCTGGGCTATCAGACGGTCACCTCTGTAGCTGTAGTGTCATTATTCGTATGGTCCCAATGTGTATATTAAAAAAAAGTGCACCTTTGTTATAATGTACAAGATGGGGACCATAATGTGGACAAAAAAAACAAAATAGGGAACATGATAGGGGACATTTCTACAATACATACATTATTCTTATCTATATAATAGGATGACAACAGCTCTCCAGACCTGCATCCCACCACAAAGACCACTCCAGCCCTGAAGAATGAAATCATCCTTAGTGACGAAGTGAGGGACTTAGTGCCAACCTGTGGTCTCAAGGCATTGTCTCTTATAAGAGTTCTGCTCAAGGTGATGGGGTGCAACTGTGGGACCCTATACCAGAGATGATGTCCTCCACCCAACTTTCAAAAGCTGTAAGGGTCTTCAGTAGAGATGAGTAGTCGAGCTGGGCTATCAGACGGTCACCTCTGTAGCTGTAGTGTCATTATTCGTATGGTCCCAATGTGTAAATTAAAAAAAAGTGCACATTTGTTATAATGTACAAGATGGGGACCATAATGTGGACAAAATAACAAAATAGGGAACATGATAGGGGACATTTCTACAATACATACATTATTCTTATCTATATAATAGGATGACAACAGCTCTCCAGACCTGCATCCCACCACAAAGACCATCCCAGCCCTGAAGAATGAAATTATCCTTAGTAACGAAGTGAGGGACTTCGTGCCAACCTGTGGTCTCAAGGCATTGACTCTTATAAGAGTCCTGCTCAAGGTGATGGGGTGCAACTGTGGGACCCTATACCAGAGATGATGTCCTCCACCAAACTTTCAAAAGCTGTAAGGGTCTTCAGTAGAGATGAGTAGTTGAGCTGGGCTATCAGACGGTCACCTCTGTAGCTGTAGTGTCATTATTCGTATGGTCCCAATGCGTAAATTAAAAAAAAGTGCACATTTGTTATAATGTACAAGATGGGGACCATAATGTGGACAAAATAACAAAATAGGGAACATGATAGGGGACATTTCTACAATACATACATTATTCTTATCTATATAATAGGATGACAACAGCTCTCCAGACCTGCATCCCACCACAAAGACCACTCCAGCCCTGAAGAATGAAATCATCCTTAGTGACGAAGTGAGGGACTTCGTGCCAACCTGTGGTCTCAAGGCATTGTCTCTTATCAGAGTCCTGCTCAAGGTGATGGGGTGCAACTGTGGGACCCTATACCAGAGATGATGTCCTCCACCCAACTTTCAAAAAGCTGTAAGGGTCTTCAGTAGAGATGAGTAGTCGAGCTGGGCTATCAGACGGTCACCTCTGTAGCTGTAGTGTCATTATTCGTATGGTCCCAATGTGTAAATTAAAAAAAAGTGCACATTTGTTATAATGTACAAGATGGGGACCATAATGTGGACAAAATAACAAAATAGGGAACATTATAGGGGACATTTCTACAATACATACATTATTCTTATCTATATAAAAGGATGACAACAGCTCTCCAGACCTGCATCCCACCACAAAGACCATCCCAGCCCTGAAGAATGAAATTATCCTTAGTAACGAAGTGAGGGACTTCGTGCCAACCTGTGGTCTCAAGGCATTGACTCTTATAAGAGTCCTCCTCAAGGTGATGGGGTGCAACTGTGGGACCCTATACCAGAGATGATGTCCTCCACCCAACTTTCAAAAAGCTGTAAGGGTCTTCAGTAGAGATGGGTAGTCGAGCTGGGCTATCAGACGGTCACCTCTGTAGCTGTAGTGTCATTATTCGTATGGTCCCAATGTATACATTAAAAAAAAGTGCACCTTTGTTATAATGTACAAGATGGGGACCATAATGTGGACAAAAAAAACAAAATAGGGAACATGATAGGGGACATTTCTACAATACATACATTATTTTTATCTATATAATAGGATGACAACAGCTCTCCAGACCTGCATCCCACCACAAAGACCACTCCAGCCCTGAAGAATGAAATCATCCTTAGTGACGAAGTGAGGGACTTCGTGCCAACCTGTGGTCTCAAGGCATTGTCTCTTATAAGAGTCCTGCTTAAGGTGATGGGGTGCAACTGTGGGACCCTATACCAGAGATGATGTCCTCCACCTAACTTTCAAAAAGCTGTAAGGGTCTTCAGTAGAGATGGGTAGTCGAGCTGGGCTATCAGACGGTCACCTCTGTAGCTGTAGTGTCATTATTCGTATGGTCCCAATGTGTATATTAAAAAAAAGTGCACCTTTGTTATAATGTACAAGATGGGGACCATAATGTGGACAAAAAAAACAAAATAGGGAACATGATAGGGGACATTTCTACAATACATACATTATTCTTATCTATATAATAGGATGACAACAGCTCTCCAGACCTGCATCCCACCACAAAGACCACTCCAGCCCTGAAGAATGAAATCATCCTTAGTGACGAAGTGAGGGACTTCGTGCCAACCTGTGGTCTCAAGGCATTGTCTCTTATAAGAGTCCTGCTTAAGGTGATGGGGTGCAACTGTGGGACCCTATACCAGAGATGATGTCCTCCACCTAACTTTCAAAAAGCTGTAAGGGTCTTCAGTAGAGATAGGTAGTCGAGCTGGGCTATCAGACGGTCACCTCTGTAGCTGTAGTGTCATTATTCGTATGGTCCCAATGTGTATATTAAAAAAAAGTGCACCTTTGTTATAATGTACAAGATGGGGACCATAATGTGGACAAAAAAAACAAAATAGGGAACATGATAGGGGACATTTCTACAATACATACATTATTCTTATCTATATAATAGGATGACAACAGCTCTCCAGACCTGCATCCCACCACAAAGACCACTCCAGCCCTGAAGAATGAAATCATCCTTAGTGACGAAGTGAGAGACTTCGTGCCAACCTGTGGTCTCAAGGCATTGTCTCTTATAAGAGTCCTGCTCAAGGTGATGGGGTGCAACTGTGGGACCCTATACCAGAGATGATGTCCTCCACCCAACTTTCAAAAGCTGTAAGGGTCTTCAGTAGAGATGGGTAGTCGAGCTGGGCTATCAGACGGTCACCTCTGTAGCTGTAGTGTCATTATTCGTATGGTCCCAATGTGTATATTAAAAAAAAGTGCACCTTTGTTATAATGTACAAGATGGGGACCATAATGTGGACAAAAAAAACAAAATAGGGAACATGATAGGGGACATTTCTACAATACATACATTATTCTTATCTATATAATAGGATGACAACAGCTCTCCAGACCTGCATCCCACCACAAAGACCATCCCAGCCCTGAAGAATGAAATTATCCTTAGTAACAAAGTGAGGGACTT
Source organism: Anomaloglossus baeobatrachus (assembly GCF_048569485.1). Taxonomy (NCBI): domain Eukaryota; kingdom Metazoa; phylum Chordata; class Amphibia; order Anura; family Aromobatidae; genus Anomaloglossus; species Anomaloglossus baeobatrachus. The sequence continues at coordinate 82,087,622 of NC_134359.1, read as the reverse complement.
CGTGCCAACCTGTGGTCTCAAGGCATTGACTCTTATAAGAGTCCTGCTCAAGGTGATGGGGTGCAACTGTGGGACCCTATACCAGAGATGATGTCCTCCACCCAACTTTCAAAAGCTGTAAGGGTCTTCAGTAGAGATGAGTAGTTGAGCTGGGCTATCAGACGGTCACCTCTGTAGCTGTAGTGTCATTATTCGTATGGTCCCAATGCGTAAATTAAAAAAAAGTGCACATTTGTTATAATGTACAAGATGGGGACCATAATGTGGACAAAATAACAAAATAAGGAACATGATAGGGGACATTTCTACAATACATACATTATTCTTATCTATATAATAGGATGACAACAGCTCTCCAGACCTGCATCCCACCACAAAGACCACTCCAGCCCTGAAGAATGAAATCATCCTTAGTGACGAAGTGAGGGACTTCGTGCCAACCTGTGGTCTCAAGGCATTGTCTCTTATCAGAGTCCTGCTCAAGGTGATGGGGTGCAACTGTGGGACCCTATACCAGAGATGATGTCCTCCACCCAACTTTCAAAAAGCTGTAAGGGTCTTCAGTAGAGATGAGTAGTCGAGCTGGGCTATCAGACGGTCACCTCTGTAGCTGTAGTGTCATTATTCGTATGGTCCCAATGTGTAAATTAAAAAAAAGTGCACATTTGTTATAATGTACAAGATGGGGACCATAATGTGGACAAAATAACAAAATAGGGAACATGATAGGGGACATTTCTACAATACATACATTATTCTCATCTATATAAAAGGATGACAACAGCTCTCCAGACCTGCATCCCACCACAAAGACCATCCCAGCCCTGAAGAATGAAGTTATCCTTAGTAACGAAGTGAGGGACTTCGTGCCAACCTGTGGTCTCAAGGCATTGACTCTTATAAGAGTCCTGCTCAAGGTGATGGGGTGCAACTGTGGGACCCTATACCAGAGATGATGTCCTCCACCCAACTTTCAAAAAGCTGTAAGGGTCTTCAGTAGAGATGGGTAGTCGAGCTGGGCTATCAGACGGTCACCTCTGTAGCTGTAGTGTCATTATTCGTATGGTCCCAATGTGTACATTAAAAAAAAGTGCACCTTTGTTATAATGTACAAGATGGGGACCATAATGTGGACAAAAAAAACAAAATAGGGAACATGATAGGGGACATTTCTACAATACATACATTATTTTTATCTATATAATAGGATGACAACAGCTCTCCAGACCTGCATCCCACCACAAAGACCACTCCAGCCCTGAAGAATGAAATCATCCTTAGTGACGAAGTGAGGGACTTCGTGCCAACCTGTGGTCTCAAGGCATTGTCTCTCATAAGAGTCCTGCTTAAGGTGATGGGGTGCAACTGTGGGACCCTATACCAGAGATGATGTCCTCCACCTAACTTTCAAAAAGCTGTAAGGGTCTTCAGTAGAGATGGGTAGTCGAGCTGGGCTATCAGACGGTCACCTCTGTAGCTGTAGTGTCATTATTCGTATGGTCCCAATGTGTATATTAAAAAAAAGTGCACCTTTGTTATAATGTACAAGATGGGGACCATAATGTGGACAAAAAAAACAAAATAGGGAACATGATAGGGGACATTTCTACAATACATACATTATTCTTATCTATATAATAGGATGACAACAGCTCTCCAGACCTGCATCCCACCACAAAGACCACTCCAGCCCTGAAGAATGAAATCATCCTTAGTGACGAAGTGAGAGACTTCGTGCCAACCTGTGGTCTCAAGGCATTGTCTCTTATAAGAGTCCTGCTCAAGGTGATGGGGTGCAACTGTGGGACCCTATACCAGAGATGATGTCCTCCACCCAACTTTCAAAAGCTGTAAGGGTCTTCAGTAGAGATGGGTAGTCGAGCTGGGCTATCAGACGGTCACCTCTGTAGCTGTAGTGTCATTATTCGTATGGTCCCAATGTGTATATTAAAAAAAAGTGCACCTTTGTTATAATGTACAAGATGGGGACCATAATGTGGACAAAAAAAACAAAATAGGGAACATGATAGGGGACATTTCTACAATACATACATTATTCTTATCTATATAATAGGATGACAACAGCTCTCCAGACCTGCATCCCACCACAAAGACCATCCCAGCCCTGAAGAATGAAATTATCCTTAGTAACGAAGTGAGGGACTTCGTGCCAACCTGTGGTCTCAAGGCATTGACTCTTATAAGAGTCCTGCTCAAGGTGATGGGGTGCAACTGTGGGACCCTATACCAGAGATGATGTCCTCCACCCAACTTTCAAAAGCTGTAAGGGTCTTCAGTAGAGATGAGTAGTTGAGCTGGGCTATCAGACGGTCACCTCTGTAGCTGTAGTGTCATTATTCGTATGGTCCCAATGCGTAAATTAAAAAAAAGTGCACATTTGTTATAATGTACAAGATGGGGACCATAATGTGGACAAAATAACAAAATAAGGAACATGATAGGGGACATTTCTACAATACATACATTATTCTCATCTATATAAAAGGATGACAACAGCTCTCCAGACCTGCATCCCACCACAAAGACCATCCCAGCCCTGAAGAATGAAATTATCCTTAGTAACGAAGTGAGGGACTTCGTGCCAACCTGTGGTCTCAAGGCATTGACTCTTATAAGAGTCCTGCTCAAGGTGATGGGGTGCAACTGTGGGACCCTATACCAGAGATGATGTCCTCCACCCAACTTTCAAAAAGCTGTAAGGGTCTTCAGTAGAGATGGGTAGTCGAGCTGGGCTATCAGACGGTCACCTCTGTAGCTGTAGTGTCATTATTCGTATGGTCCCAATGTGTATATTAAAAAAAAGTGCACCTTTGTTATAATGTACAAGATGGGGACCATAATGTGGACAAAAAAAACAAAATAGGGAACATGATAGGGGACATTTCTACAATACATACATTATTTTTATCTATATAATAGGATGACAACAGCTCTCCAGACCTGCATCCCACCACAAAGACCACTCCAGCCCTGAAGAATGAAATCATCCTTAGTGACGAAGTGAGGGACTTCGTGCCAACCTGTGGTCTCAAGGCATTGTCTCTCATAAGAGTCCTGCTTAAGGTGATGGGGTGCAACTGTGGGACCCTATACCAGAGATGATGTCCTCCACCTAACTTTCAAAAAGCTGTAAGGGTCTTCAGTAGAGATGGGTAGTCGAGCTGGGCTATCAGACGGTCACCTCTGTAGCTGTAGTGTCATTATTCGTATGGTCCCAATGTGTATATTAAAAAAAAGTGCACCTTTGTTATAATGTACAAGATGGGGACCATAATGTGGACAAAAAAAACAAAATAGGGAACATGATAGGGGACATTTCTACAATACATACATTATTCTTATCTATATAATAGGATGACAACAGCTCTCCAGACCTGCATCCCACCACAAAGACCACTCCAGCCCTGAAGAATGAAATCATCCTTAGTGACGAAGTGAGAGACTTCGTGCCAACCTGTGGTCTCAAGGCATTGTCTCTTATAAGAGTCCTGCTCAAGGTGATGGGGTGCAACTGTGGGACCCTATACCAGAGATGATGTCCTCCACCCAACTTTCAAAAGCTGTAAGGGTCTTCAGTAGAGATGGGTAGTCGAGCTGGGCTATCAGACGGTCACCTCTGTAGCTGTAGTGTCATTATTCGTATGGTCCCAATGTGTATATTAAAAAAAAGTGCACCTTTGTTATAATGTACAAGATGGGGACCATAATGTGGACAAAAAAAACAAAATAGGGAACATGATAGGGGACATTTCTACAATACATACATTATTCTTATCTATATAATAGGATGACAACAGCTCTCCAGACCTGCATCCCACCACAAAGACCATCCCAGCCCTGAAGAATGAAATTATCCTTAGTAACGAAGTGAGGGACTTCGTGCCAACCTGTGGTCTCAAGGCATTGACTCTTATAAGAGTCCTGCTCAAGGTGATGGGGTGCAACTGTGGGACCCTATACCAGAGATGATGTCCTCCACCCAACTTTCAAAAGCTGTAAGGGTCTTCAGTAGAGATGAGTAGTTGAGCTGGGCTATCAGACGGTCACCTCTGTAGCTGTAGTGTCATTATTCGTATGGTCCCAATGCGTAATTTAAAAAAAAGTGCACATTTGTTATAATGTACAAGATGGGGACCATAATGTGGACAAAATAAAAAAATAGGGAACATGATAGGGGACATTTCTACAATACATACATTATTCTCATCTATATAAAAGGATGACAACAGCTCTCCAGACCTGCATCCCACCACAAAGACCATCCCAGCCCTGAAGAATGAAATTATCCTTAGTAACGAAGTGAGGGACTTCGTGCCAACCTGTGGTCTCAAGGCATTGACTCTTATAAGAGTCCTGCTCAAGGTGATGGGGTGCAACTGTGGGACCCTATACCAGAGATGATGTCCTCCACCCAACTTTCAAAAAGCTGTAAGGGTCTTCAGTAGAGATGGGTAGTCGAGCTGGGCTATCAGACGGTCACCTCTGTAGCTGTAGTGTCATTATTCGTATGGTCCCAATGTGTATATTAAAAAAAAGTGCACCTTTGTTATAATGTACAAGATGGGGACCATAATGTGGACAAAAAAAACAAAATAGGGAACATGATAGGGGACATTTCTACAATACATACATTATTCTTATCTATATAATAGGATGACAACAGCTCTCCAGACCTGCATCCCACCACAAAGACCACTCCAGCCCTGAAGAATGAAATCATCCTTAGTGACGAAGTGAGAGACTTCGTGCCAACCTGTGGTCTCAAGGCATTGTCTCTTATAAGAGTCCTGCTCAAGGTGATGGGGTGCAACTGTGGGACCCTATACCAGAGATGATGTCCTCCACCCAACTTTCAAAAGCTGTAAGGGTCTTCAGTAGAGATGGGTAGTCGAGCTGGGCTATCAGACGGTCACCTCTGTAGCTGTAGTGTCATTATTCGTATGGTCCCAATGTGTATATTAAAAAAAAGTTCACCTTTGTTATAATGTACAAGATGGGGACCATAATGTGGACAAAAAAAACAAAATAGGGAACATGATAGGGGACATTTCTACAATACATACATTATTCTTATCTATATAATAGGATGACAACAGCTCTCCAGACCTGCATCCCACCACAAAGACCACTCCAGCCCTGAAGAATGAAATCATCCTTAGTGACGAAGTGAGAGACTTCGTGCCAACCTGTGGTCTCAAGGCATTGTCTCTTATTAGAGTCCTGCTTAAGGTGATGGGGTGCAACTGTGGGACCCTATACCAGAGATGATGTCCTCCACCTAACTTTCAAAAAGCTGTAAGGGTCTTCAGTAGAGATGGGTAGTCGAGCTGGGCTATCAGACGGTCACCTCTGTAGCTGTAGTGTCATTATTCGTATGGTCCCAATGTGTATATTAAAAAAAAGTGCACCTTTGTTATAATGTACAAGATGGGGACCATAATGTGGACAAAAAAAACAAAATAGGGAACATGATAGGGGACATTTCTACAATACATACATTATTCTTATCTATATAATAGGATGACAACAGCTCTCCAGACCTGCATCCCACCACAAAGACCATCCCAGCCCTGAAGAATGAAATTATCCTTAGTAACGAAGTGAGGGACTTCGTGCCAACCTGTGGTCTCAAGGCATTGACTCTTATAAGAGTCCTGCTCAAGGTGATGGGGTGCAAATGTGGGACCCTATACCAGAGATGATGTCCTCCACCCAACTCTCAAAAGCTGTAAGGGTCTTCAGTAGAGATGAGTAGTTGAGCTGGGCTATCAGACGGTCACCTCTGTAGCTGTAGTGTCATTATTCGTATGGTCCCAATGCGTAAATTAAAAAAAAGTGCACATTTGTTATAATGTACAAGATGGGGACCATAATGTGGACAAAATAACAAAATAGGGAACATGATAGGGGACATTTCTACAATACATACATTATTCTTATCTATATAATAGGATGACAACAGCTCTCCAGACCTGCATCCCACCACAAAGACCACTCCAGCCCTGAAGAATGAAATCATCCTTAGTGACGAAGTGAGGGACTTCGTGCCAACCTGTGGTCTCAAGGCATTGTCTCTTATCAGAGTCCTGCTCAAGGTGATGGGGTGCAACTGTGGGACCCTATACCAGAGATGATGTCCTCCACCCAACTTTCAAAAAGCTGTAAGGGTCTTCAGTAGAGATGGGTAGTCGAGCTGGGCTATTAGACGGTCAGCTCTGTAGCTGTAGTGTCATTATTCGTATGGTCCCAATGTGTACATTAAAAAAAAGTGCACCTTTGTTATAATGTACAAGATGGGGACCATAATGTGGACAAAAAAAACAAAATAGGGAACATGATAGGGGACATTTCTACAATACATACATTATTTTTATCTATATAATAGGATGACAACAGCTCTCCAGACCTGCATCCCACCACAAAGACCACTCCAGCCCTGAAGAATTAAATCATCCTTAGTGACGAAGTGAGGGACTTCGTGCCAACCTGTGGTCTCAAGGCATTGTCTCTTATAAGAGTCCTGCTTAAGGTGATGGGGTGCAACTGTGGGACCCTATACCAGAGATGATGTCCTCCACCTAACTTTCAAAAAGCTGTAAGGGTCTTCAGTAGAGATGGGTAGTCGAGCTGGGCTATCAGACGGTCACCTCTGTAGCTGTAGTGTCATTATTCGTATGGTCCCAATGTGTATATTAAAAAAAAGTGCACCTTTGTTATAATGTACAAGATGGGGACCATAATGTGGACAAAAAAAACAAAATAGGGAACATGATAGGGGACATTTCTACAATACATACATTATTCTTATCTATATAATAGGATGACAACAGCTCTCCAGACCTTCATCCCACCACAAAGACCATCCCAGCCCTGAAGAATGAAATTATCCTTAGTAACGAAGTGAGGGACTTCGTGCCAACCTGTGGTCTCAAGGCATTGACTCTTATAAGAGTCCTGCTCAAGGTGATGGGGTGCAACTGTGGGACCCTATACCAGAGATGATGTCCTCCACCCAACTTTCAAAAGCTGTAAGGGTCTTCAGTAGAGATGAGTAGTTGAGCTGGGCTATCAGACGGTCACCTCTGTAGCTGTAGTGTCATTATTCGTATGGTCCCAATGCGTAAATTAAAAAAAAGTGCACATTTGTTATAATGTACAAGATGGGGACCATAATGTGGACAAAATAACAAAATAGGGAACATGATAGGGGACATTTCTACAATACATACATTATTCTTATCTATATAATAGGATGACAACAGCTCTCCAGACCTGCATCCCACCACAAAGACCACTCCAGCCCTGAAGAATGAAATCATCCTTAGTGACGAAGTGAGGGACTTCGTGCCAACCTGTGGTCTCAAGGCATTGTCTCTTATCAGAGTCCTGCTCAAGGTGATGGGGTGCAACTGTGGGACCCTATACCAGAGATGATGTCCTCCACCCAACTTTCAAAAAGCTGTAAGGGTCTTCAGTAGAGATGAGTAGTCGAGCTGGGCTATCAGACGGTCACCTCTGTAGCTGTAGTGTCATTATTCGTATGGTTCCAATGTGTAAATTAAAAAAAAGTGCACATTTGTTATAATGTACAAGATGGGGACCATAATGTGGACAAAATAACAAAATAGGGAACATGATAGGGGACATTTCTACAATACATACATTATTCTTATCTATATAAAAGGATGACAACAGCTCTCCAGATCTGCATCCCACCACAAAGACCATCCCAGCCCTGAAGAATGAAATTATCCTTAGTAACGAAGTGAGGGACTTCGTGCCAACCTGTGGTCTCAAGGCATTGACTCTTATAAGAGTCCTGCTCAAGGTGATGGGGTGCAACTGTGGGACCCTATACCAGAGATGATGTCCTCCACCCAACTTTCAAAAAGCTGTAAGGGTCTTCAGTAGAGATGGGTAGTCGAGCTGGGCTATCAGACGGTCACCTCTGTAGCTGTAGTGTCATTATTCGTATGGTCCCAATGTGTATATTAAAAAAAAGTGCACCTTTGTTATAATGTACAAGATGGGGACCATAATGTGGACAAAAAAAACAAAATAGGGAACATGATAGGGGACATTTCTACAATACATACATTATTTTTATCTATATAATAGGATGACAACAGCTCTCCAGACCTGCATCCCACCACAAAGACCACTCCAGCCCTGAAGAATGAAATCATCCTTAGTGACGAAGTGAGGGACTTCGTGCCAACCTGTGGTCTCAAGGCATTGTCTCTTATAAGAGTCCTGCTTAAGGTGATGGGGTGCAACTGTGGGACCCTATACCAGAGATGATGTCCTCCACCTAACTTTCAAAAAGCTGTAAGGGTCTTCAGTAGAGATGGGTAGTCGAGCTGGGCTATCAGACGGTCACCTCTGTAGCTGTAGTGTCATTATTCGTATGGTCCCAATGTGTATATTAAAAAAAAGTGCACCTTTGTTATAATGTACAAGATGGGGACCATAATGTGGACAAAAAAAACAAAATAGGGAACATGATAGGGGACATTTCTACAATACATACATTATTCTTATCTATATAATAGGATGACAACAGCTCTCCAGACCTGCATCCCACCACAAAGACCATCCCAGCCCTGAAGAATGAAATTATCCTTAGTAACGAAGTGAGGGACTTCGTGCCAACCTGTGGTCTCAAGGCATTGACTCTTATAAGAGTCCTGCTCAAGGTGATGGGGTGCAACTGTGGGACCCTATACCAGAGATGATGTCCTCCACCCAACTCTCAAAAGCTGTAAGGGTCTTCAGTAGAGATGAGTAGTTGAGCTGGGCTATCAGACGGTCACCTCTGTAGCTGTAGTGTCATTATTCGTATGGTCCCAATGCGTAAATTAAAAAAAAGTGCACATTTGTTATAATATACAAGATGGGGACCATAATGTGGACAAAATAACAAAATAGGGAACATGATAGGGGACATTTCTACAATACATACATTATTCTTATCTATATAATAGGATGACAACAGCTCTCCAGACCTGCATCCCACCACAAAGACCACTCCAGCCCTGAAGAATGAAATCATCCTTAGTGACGAAGTGAGGGACTTCGTGCCAACCTGTGGTCTCAAGGCATTGTCTCTTATCAGAGTCCTGCTCAAGGTGATGGGGTGCAACTGTGGGACCCTATACCAGAGATGATGTCCTCCACCCAACTTTCAAAAAGCTGTAAGGGTCTTCAGTAGAGATGGGTAGTCGAGCTGGGCTATTAGACGGTCAGCTCTGTAGCTGTAGTGTCATTATTCGTATGGTCCCAATGTGTACATTAAAAAAAAGTGCACCTTTGTTATAATGTACAAGATGGGGACCATAATGTGGACAAAAAAAACAAAATAGGGAACATGATAGGGGACATTTCTACAATACATACATTATTTTTATCTATATAATAGGATGACAACAGCTCTCCAGACCTGCATCCCACCACAAAGACCACTCCAGCCCTGAAGAATGAAATCATCCTTAGTGACGAAGTGAGGGACTTCGTGCCAACCTGTGGTCTCAAGGCATTGTCTCTTATAAGAGTCCTGCTTAAGGTGATGGGGTGCAACTGTGGGACCCTATACCAGAGATGATGTCCTCCACCTAACTTTCAAAAAGCTGTAAGGGTCTTCAGTAGAGATGGGTAGTCGAGCTGGGCTATCAGACGGTCACCTCTGTAGCTGTAGTGTCATTATTCGTATGGTCCCAATGTGTATATTAAAAAAAAGTGCACCTTTGTTATAATGTACAAGATGGGGACCATAATGTGGACAAAAAAAACAAAATAGGGAACATGATAGGGGACATTTCTACAATACATACATTATTCTTATCTATATAATAGGATGACAACAGCTCTCCAGACCTTCATCCCACCACAAAGACCATCCCAGCCCTGAAGAATGAAATTATCCTTAGTAACGAAGTGAGGGACTTCGTGCCAACCTGTGGTCTCAAGGCATTGACTCTTATAAGAGTCCTGCTCAAGGTGATGGGGTGCAACTGTGGGACCCTATACCAGAGATGATGTCCTCCACCCAACTTTCAAAAGCTGTAAGGGTCTTCAGTAGAGATGAGTAGTTGAGCTGGGCTATCAGACGGTCACCTCTGTAGCTGTAGTGTCATTATTCGTATGGTCCCAATGCGTAAATTAAAAAAAAGTGCACATTTGTTATAATGTACAAGATGGGGACCATAATGTGGACAAAATAACAAAATAGGGAACATGATAGGGGACATTTCTACAATACATACATTATTCTTATCTATATAATAGGATGACAACAGCTCTCCAGACCTGCATCCCACCACAAAGACCACTCCAGCCCTGAAGAATGAAATCATCCTTAGTGACGAAGTGAGGGACTTCGTGCCAACCTGTGGTCTCAAGGCATTGTCTCTTATCTGAGTCCTGCTCAAGGTGATGGGGTGCAACTGTGGGACCCTATACCAGAGATGATGTCCTCCACCCAACTTTCAAAAAGCTGTAAGGGTCTTCAGTAGAGATGGGTAGTCGAGCTGGGCTATCAGACGGTCACCTCTGTAGCTGTAGTGTCATTATTCGTATGGTCCCAATGTGTATATTAAAAAAAAGTGCACCTTTGTTATAATGTACAAGATGGGGACCATAATGTGGACAAAAAAAACAAAATAGGGAACATGATAGGGGACATTTCTACAATACATACATTATTTTTATCTATATAATAGGATGACAACAGCTCTCCAGACCTGCATCCCACCACAAAGACCACTCCAGCCCTGAAGAATGAAATCATCCTTAGTGACGAAGTGAGGGACTTCGTGCCAACCTGTGGTCTCAAGGCATTGTCTCTTATAAGAGTCCTGCTTAAGGTGATGGGGTGCAACTGTGGGACCCTATACCAGAGATGATGTCCTCCACCTAACTTTCAAAAAGCTGTAAGGGTCTTCAGTAGAGATGGGTAGTCGAGCTGGGCTATCAGACGGTCACCTCTGTAGCTGTAGTGTCATTATTCGTATGGTCCCAATGTGTATATTAAAAAAAAGTGCACCTTTGTTATAATGTACAAGATGGGGACCATAATGTGGACAAAAAAAACAAAATAGGGAACATGATAGGGGACATTTCTACAATACATACATTATTCTTATCTATATAATAGGATGACAACAGCTCTCCAGACCTGCATCCCACCACAAAGACCACTCCAGCCCTGAAGAATGAAGTCATCCTTAGTGACGAAGTGAGAGACTTCGTGCCAACCTGTGGTCTCAAGGCATTGTCTCTTATAAGAGTCCTGCTCAAGGTGATGGGGTGCAACTGTGGGACCCTATACCAGAGATGATGTCCTCCACCCAACTTTCAAAAGCTGTAAGGGTCTTCAGTAGAGATGGGTAGTCGAGCTGGGCTATCAGACGGTCACCTCTGTAGCTGTAGTGTCATTATTCGTATGGTCCCAATGTGTATATTAAAAAAAAGTTCACCTTTGTTATAATGTACAAGATGGGGACCATAATGTGGACAAAAAAAACAAAATAGGGAACATGATAGGGGACATTTCTACAATACATACATTATTCTTATCTATATAATAGGATGACAACAGCTCTCCAGACCTGCATCCCACCACAAAGACCACTCCAGCCCTGAAGAATGAAATCATCCTTAGTGACGAAGTGAGAGACTTCGTGCCAACCTGTGGTCTCAAGGCATTGTCTCTTATAAGAGTCCTGCTTAAGGTGATGGGGTGCAACTGTGGGACCCTATACCAGAGATGATGTCCTCCACCTAACTTTCAAAAAGCTGTAAGGGTCTTCAGTAGAGATGGGTAGTCGAGCTGGGCTATCAGACGGTCACCTCTGTAGCTGTAGTGTCATTATTCGTATGGTCCCAATGTGTATATTAAAAAAAAGTGCACCTTTGTTATAATGTACAAGATGGGGACCATAATGTGGACAAAAAAAACAAAATAGGGAACATGATAGGGGACATTTCTACAATACATACATTATTCTTATCTATATAATAGGATGACAACAGCTCTCCAGACCTGCATCCCACCACAAAGACCACTCCAGCCCTGAAGAATGAAATCATCCTTAGTGACGAAGTGAGAGACTTCGTGCCAACCTGTGGTCTCAAGGCATTGTCTCTTATAAGAGTCCTGCTCAAGGTGATGGGGTGCAACTGTGGGACCCTATACCAGAGATGATGTCCTCAACCCAACTTTCAAAAGCTGTAAGGGTCTTCAGTAGAGATGGGTAGTCGAGCTGGGCTATCAGACGGTCACCTCTGTAGCTGTAGTGTCATTATTCGTATGGTCCCAATGTGTATATTAAAAAAAAGTGCACCTTTGTTATAATGTACAAGATGGGGACTATAATGTGGACAAAAAAAACAAAATAGGGAACATGATAGGGGACATTTCTACAATACATACATTATTCTTATCTATATAATAGGATGACAACAGCTCTCCAGACCTGCATCCCACCACAAAGACCACTCCAGCCCTGAAGAATGAAATTATCCTTAGTAACGAAGTGAGGGACTTCGTGCCAACCTGTGGTCTCAAGGCATTGACTCTTATAAGAGTCCTGCTCAAGGTGATGGGGTGCAACTGTGGGACCCTATACCAGAGATGATGTCCTCCACCCAACTTTCAAAAAGCTGTAAGGGTCTTCAGTAGAGATGGGTAGTCGAGCTGGGCTATCAGAAGGTCACCTCTGTAGCTGTAGTGTCATTATTCGTATGGTCCCAATGTGTATATTAAAAAAAGTGCACCTTTGTTATAATGTACAAGATGGGGACCATAATGTGGACAAAAAAAACAAAATAGGGAACATGATAGGGGACATTTCTACAATACATACATTATTTTTATCTATATAATAGGATGACAACAGCTCTCCAGACCTGCATCCCACCACAAAGACCACTCCAGCCCTGAAGAATGAAATCATCCTTAGTGACGAAGTGAGGGACTTCGTGCCAACCTGTGGTCTCAAGGCATTGTCTCTTATAAGAGTCCTGCTTAAGGTGATGGGGTGCAACTGTGGGACCCTATACCAGAGATGATGTCCTCCACCTAACTTTCAAAAAGCTGTAAGGGTCTTCAGTAGAGATGGGTAGTCGAGCTGGGCTATCAGACGGTCACCTCTGTAGCTGTAGTGTCATTATTCGTATGGTCCCAATGTGTATATTAAAAAAAAGTGCACCTTTGTTATAATGTACAAGATGGGGACCATAATGTGGACAAAAAAAACAAAATAGGGAACATGATAGGGGACATTTCTACAATACATACATTATTCTTATCTATATAATAGGATGACAACAGCTCTCCAGACCTGCATCCCACCACAAAGACCATCCCAGCCCTGAAGAATGACATTATCCTTAGTAACGAAGTGAGGGACTTCGTGCCAACCTGTGGTCTCAAGGCATTGACTCTTATAAGAGTCCTGCTCAAGGTGATGGGGTGCAACTGTGGGACCCTATACCAGAGATGATGTCCTCCACCCAACTTTCAAAAAGCTGTAAGGGTCTTCAGTAGAGTTGGGTAGTCGAGCTGGGCTATCAGACGGTCACCTCCGTAGCTGTAGTGTCATTATTCGTATGGTCCCAATGTGTATATTAAAAAAAAGTGCACCTTTGTTATAATGTACAAGATGGGGACCATAATGTGGACAAAAAAAACAAAATAGGGAACATGATAGGGGACATTTCTACAATACATACATTATTCTTATCTATTTAATAGGATGACAACAGCTCTCCAGACCTGCATCCCACCACAAAGACCACTCCAGCCCTGAAGAATGAAATCATCCTTAGTGACGAAGTGAGGGACTTCGTGCCAACCTGTGGTCTCAGGGCATTGTCTCTTATAAGAGTCCTGCTAAAGGTGATGGGGTGCAACTGTGGGACCCTATACCAGAGATGATGTCCTCCACCCAACTTTCAAAAAGCTGTAAGGGTCTTCAGTAGAGATGGGTAGTCGTGCTGGGCTATCAGACGGTCACCTCTGTAGCTGTAGTGTCATTATTCGTATGGTCCCAATGTGTATATTAAAAAAAATTGCACCTTTGTTATAATGTACAAGATGGGGACCATAATGTGGAAAAAAAAACAAAATAGGGAACATGATAGGGGACATTTCTACAATACATACATTATTCTTATCTATATAATAGGATGACAACAGCTCTCCAGACCTGCATCCCACCACAAAGACCACTCCAGCCCTGAAGAATGAAATCATCCTTAGTGACGAAGTGAGGGACTTCGTGCCAACCTGTGGTCTCAAGGCATTGTCTCTTATGAGAGTCATGCTCAAGGTGATGGGGTGCAACTGTGGGACCCTATACCAGAGATGATGTCCTCCACCCAACTTTCAAAAAGCTGTAAGGGTCTTCAGTAGAGATGGGTAGTCGAGCTGGGCTATCAGACGGTCACCTCTGTAGCTGTAGTGTCATTATTCGTATGGTCCCAATGTGTATATTAAAAAAAAGTGCACCTTTGTTATAATGTACAAGATGGGGACCATAATGTGGACAAAAAAAACAAAATAGGGAACATGATAGGGGACATTTCTACAATACATTCATTATTCTTATCTATATAATAGGATGACAACAGCTCTCCAGACCTGCATCCCACCACAAAGACCACTCCAGCCCTGAAGAATGAAATCATCCTTAGTGACGAAGTGAAAGACTTCGTGCCCACCTGTGGTCTCAAGGCATTGACTCTTATAGGAGTCCTGCTCAAGGTGATGGGGTGCAACTGTGGGACCCTATACCAGAGATGATGTCCTCCACCAAACTTTCAAAAAGCTGTAAGGGTCTTCAGTAGAGATGGGTAGTCGAGCTGGGCTATCAGACGGTCACCTCTGTAGCTGTAGTGTCATTATTCGTATGGTCCCAATGTGTATATTAAAAAAAAGTGCACCTTTGTTATAATGTACAAGATGGGGACCATAATGTGGACAAAAAAAACAAAATAGGGAACATGATAGGGGACATTTCTACAATACATACATTATTCTTATCTATATAATAGGATGACAAAAGCTCTCCAGACCTGCATCCAACCACAAAGACCACTCCAGCCCTGAAGAATGAAATCATCCTTAGTGACGAAGTGAGTGACTTCGTGCCAACTTGTGGTCTCAAGGCATTGTCTCTTATAAGAGTCCTGCTCAAGGTGATGGGGTGCAACTGTGGGACCCTATACCAGAGATGATGTCCTCCACCCAACTTTCAAAAAGCTGTAAGGGTCTTCAGTAGAGATGGGTAGTCGAGCTGGGCTATCAGACGGTCACCTCTGTAGCTGTAGTGTCATTATTCGTATGGTCCCAATGTGTATATTAAAAAAAAGTGCACCTTTGTTATAATGTACAAGATGGGGACCATAATGTGGACCAAAAAAACAAAATAGGGAACATGATAGGGGACATTTCTACAATACATACATTATTCTTATCTATATAATAGGATGACAACAGCTCTCCAGACCTGCATCCCACCACAAAGACCACTCCAGCCCTGAAGAATGAAATCATCCTTAGTGACGAAGTGAGGGACTTCGTGCCAACCTGTGGTCTCAGGGCATTGTCTCTTATAAGAGTCCTGCTAAAGGTGATGGGGTGCAACTGTGGGACCCTATACCAGAGATGATGTCCTCCACCCAACTTTCAAAAAGCTGTAAGGGTCTTCAGTAGAGATGGGTAGTCGAGCTGGGCTATCAGACGGTCACCTCTGTAGCTGTAGTGTCATTATTCGTATGGTCCCAATGTGTATATTAAAAAAAAGTGCACCTTTGTTATAATGTACAAGATGGGGACCATAATGTGGACAAAAAAAACAAAATAGGGAACATGATACGGGACATTTCTACAATACATACATTATTCTTATCTATATAATAGGATGACAACAGCTCTCCAGACCTGCATCCCACCACAAAGACCACTCCAGCCCTGAAGAATGAAATCATCCTTAGTGACGAAGTGAGGGACTTCGTGCCAACCTGTGGTCTCAAGGCATTGTCTCTTATAAGAGTCCTGCTCAAGGTGATGGGGTGCAACTGTGGGACCCTATACCAGAGATGATGTCCTCCACCCAACTTTCAAAAAGCTGTAAGGGTCTTCAGTAGAGATGGGTAGTCGAGCTGGGCTATCAGACGGTCACCTCTGTAGCTGTAGTGTCATTATTCGTATGGTCCCAATGTGTATATTAAAAAAAAGTGCACCTTTGTTATAATGTACAAGATGGGGACCATAATGTGGACCAAAAAAACAAAATAGGGAACATGATAGGGGACATTTCTACAATACATACATTATTCTTATTTATATAATAGGATGACAACAGCTCTCCAGACCTGCATCCACCACAAAGACCACTCCAGCCCTGAAGAATGAAATCATCCTTAGTGACGAAGTGAGGGACTTCGTGCCAACCTGTGGTCTCAAGGCATTGTCTCTTATAAGAGTCCTGCTCAAGGTGATGGGGTGCAACTGTGGGACCCTATACCAGAGATGATGTCCTCCACCCAACTTTCAAAAAGCTGTAAGGGTCTTCAGTAGAGATGGGTAGTCGAGCTGGGCTATCAGACGGTCACCTCTGTAGCTGTAGTGTCATTATTCGTATGGTCCCAATGTGTAAATTAAAAAAAAGTGCACCTTTGTTATAATGTACAAGATGGGGACCATAATGTGGACAAAAAAAACAAAATAGGGAACATGATAGGGGACATTTCTACAATACATACATTATTCTTATTTATATAATAGGATGACAACAGCTCTCCAGACCTGCATCCCACCACAAAGACCACTCCAGCCCTGAAGAATGAAATCATCCTTAGTGACGAAGTGAGGGACTTCGTGCCAACCTGTGGTCTCAAGGCATTGTCTCTTAAAGGAGTCCTGCTTAAGGTGATGGGGTGCAACTGTGGGACCCTATACCAGAGATGATGTCCTCCACCTAACTTTCAAAAAGCTGTAAGGGTCTTCAGTAGAGATGGGTAGTCGAGCTGGGCTATCAGACGGTCACCTCTGTAGCTGTAGTGTCATTATTCGTATGGTCCCAATGTGTATATTAAAAAAAAGTGCACCTTTGTTATAATGTACAAGATGGGGACCATAATGTGGACAAAAAAAACAAAATAGGGAACATGATAGGGGACATTTCTACAATACATACATTATTCTTATCTATATAATAGGATGACAACAGCTCTCCAGACCTGCATCCTACCACAAAGACCACTCCAGCCCTGAAGAATGAAATCATCCTTAGTGACGAAGTGAGAGACTTCGTGCCAACCTGTGGTCTCAAGGCATTGTCTCTTATAAGAGTCCTGCTCAAGGTGATGGGGTGCAACTGTGGGACCCTATACCAGAGATGATGTCCTCCACCCAACTTTCAAAAAGCTGTAAGGGTCTTCAGTAGAGATGGGTAGTCGAGCTGGGCTATCAGACGGTCACCTCTGTAGCTGTAGTGTCATTATTCGTATGGTCCCAATGTGTATATTAAAAAAAAGTGCACCTTTGTTATAATGTACAAGATGGGGACCATAATGTGGACAAAAAAACCAAAATAGGGAATATGATAGGGGACATTTCTACAATACATACATTATTCTTATCTATATAATAGGATGACAACAGCTCTCCAGACCTGCATCCCACCACAAAGACCACTCCAGCCCTGAAGAATGAAATCATCCTTAGTGACGAAGTGAGGGACTTCGTGCCAACCTGTGGTCTCAGGGCATTGTCTCTTATAAGAGTCCTGCTAAAGGTGATGGGGTGCAACTGTGGGACCCTATACCAGAGATGATGTCCTCCACCCAACTTTCAAAAAGCTGTAAGGGTCTTCAGTAGAGATGGGTAGTCGAGCTGGGCTATCAGACGGTCACCTCTGTAGCTGTAGTGTCATTATTCGTATGGTCCCAATGTGTATATTAAAAAAAAGTGCACCTTTGTTATAATGTACAAGATGGGGACCATAATGTGGACCAAAAAAACAAAATAGGGAACATGATAGGGGACATTTCTACAATACATACATTATTCTTATTTATATAATAGGATGACAACAGCTCTCCAGACCTGCATCCACCACAAAGACCACTCCAGCCCTGAAGAATGAAATCATCCTTAGTGACGAAGTGAGGGACTTCGTGCCAACCTGTGGTCTCAAGGCATTGTCTCTTATAAGAGTCCTGCTCAAGGTGATGGGGTGCAACTGTGGGACCCTATACCAGAGATGATGTCCTCCACCCAACTTTCAAAAAGCTGTAAGGGTCTTCAGTAGAGATGGGTAGTCGAGCTGGGCTATCAGACGGTCACCTCTGTAGCTGTAGTGTCATTATTCGTATGGTCCCAATGTGTAAATTAAAAAAAAGTGCACCTTTGTTATAATGTACAAGATGGGGACCATAATGTGGACAAAAAAAACAAAATAGGGAACATGATAGGGGACATTTCTACAATACATACATTATTCTTATTTATATAATAGGATGACAACAGCTCTCCAGACCTGCATCCCACCACAAAGACCACTCCAGCCCTGAAGAATGAAATCATCCTTAGTGACGAAGTGAGGGACTTCGTGCCAACCTGTGGTCTCAAGGCATTGTCTCTTAAAGGAGTCCTGCTTAAGGTGATGGGGTGCAACTGTGGGACCCTATACCAGAGATGATGTCCTCCACCTAACTTTCAAAAAGCTGTAAGGGTCTTCAGTAGAGATGGGTAGTCGAGCTGGGCTATCAGACGGTCACCTCTGTAGCTGTAGTGTCATTATTCGTATGGTCCCAATGTGTATATTAAAAAAAAGTGCACCTTTGTTATAATGTACAAGATGGGGACCATAATGTGGACAAAAAAAACAAAATAGGGAACATGATAGGGGACATTTCTACAATACATACATTATTCTTATCTATATAATAGGATGACAACAGCTCTCCAGACCTGCATCCTACCACAAAGACCACTCCAGCCCTGAAGAATGAAATCATCCTTAGTGACGAAGTGAGAGACTTCGTGCCAACCTGTGGTCTCAAGGCATTGTCTCTTATAAGAGTCCTGCTCAAGGTGATGGGGTGCAACTGTGGGACCCTATACCAGAGATGATGTCCTCCACCCAACTTTCAAAAAGCTGTAAGGGTCTTCAGTAGAGATGGGTAGTCGAGCTGGGCTATCAGACGGTCACCTCTGTAGCTGTAGTGTCATTATTCGTATGGTCCCAATGTGTATATTAAAAAAAAGTGCACCTTTGTTATAATGTACAAGATGGGGACCATAATGTGGACAAAAAAAACAAAATAGGGAACATGATAGGGGACATTTCTACAATACATACATTATTCTTATCTATATAATAGGATGACAACAGCTCTCCAGACCTGCATCCCACCACAAAGACCACTCCAGCCCTGAAGAATGAAATCATCCTTAGTGACGAAGTGAGGGACTTCGTGCCAACCTGTGGTCTCAAGGCATTGTCTCTTATAAGAGTCCTGCTCAAGGTGATGGGGTGCAACTGTGGGACCCTATACCAGAGATGATGTCCTCCACCCAACTTTCAAAAAGCTGTAAGGGTCTTCAGTAGAGATGGGTAGTCGAGCTGGGCTATCAGACGGTCACCTCTGTAGCTGTAGTGTCATTATTCGTATGGTCCCAATGTGTATATTAAAAAAAAGTGCACCTTTGTTATAATGTACAAGATGGGGACCATAATGTGGACCAAAAAAACAAAATAGGGAACATGATAGGGGACATTTCTACAATACATACATTATTCTTATTTATATAATAGGATGACAACAGCTCTCCAGACCTGCATCCACCACAAAGACCACTCCAGCCCTGAAGAATGAAATCATCCTTAGTGACGAAGTGAGGGACTTCGTGCCAACCTGTGGTCTCAAGGCATTGTCTCTTATAAGAGTCCTGCTCAAGGTGATGGGGTGCAACTGTGGGACCCTATACCAGAGATGATGTCCTCCACCCAACTTTCAAAAAGCTGTAAGGGTCTTCAGTAGAGATGGGTAGTCGAGCTGGGCTATCAGACGGTCACCTCTGTAGCTGTAGTGTCATTATTCGTATGGTCCCAATGTGTAAATTAAAAAAAAGTGCACCTTTGTTATAATGTACAAGATGGGGACCATAATGTGGACAAAAAAAACAAAATAGGGAACATGATAGGGGACATTTCTACAATACATACATTATTCTTATTTATATAATAGGATGACAACAGCTCTCCAGACCTGCATCCCACCACAAAGACCACTCCAGCCCTGAAGAATGAAATCATCCTTAGTGACGAAGTGAGGGACTTCGTGCCAACCTGTGGTCTCAAGGCATTGTCTCTTAAAGGAGTCCTGCTTAAGGTGATGGGGTGCAACTGTGGGACCCTATACCAGAGATGATGTCCTCCACCTAACTTTCAAAAAGCTGTAAGGGTCTTCAGTAGAGATGGGTAGTCGAGCTGGGCTATCAGACGGTCACCTCTGTAGCTGTAGTGTCATTATTCGTATGGTCCCAATGTGTATATTAAAAAAAAGTGCACCTTTGTTATAATGTACAAGATGGGGACCATAATGTGGACAAAAAAAACAAAATAGGGAACATGATAGGGGACATTTCTACAATACATACATTATTCTTATCTATATAATAGGATGACAACAGCTCTCCAGACCTGCATCCCACCACAAAGACCACTCCAGCCCTGAAGAATGAAATTATCCTTAGTAACGAAGTGAGGGACTTCGTGCCAACCTGTGGTCTCAAGGCATTGTCTCTTATAAGAGTCCTGCTCAAGGTGATGGGGTGCAACTGTGGGACCCTATACCAGAGATGATGTCCTACACCCAACTTTCAAAAGCTGTAAGGGTCTTCAGTAGAGATGGGTAGTCGAGCTGGGCTATCAGACGGTCACCTCTGTAGCTGTAGTGTCATTATTCGTATGGTCCCAATGTGTATATTAAAAAAAAGTGCACCTCTGTTATAATGTACAAGATGGGGACCATAATGTGGACAAAATAACAAAATAGGGAACATGATAGGGGACATTTCTACAATACATACATTAGTCTTATCTATATAATAGGATGACAACAGCTCTCCAGACCTGCATCCCACCACAAAGACCATCCCAGCCCTGAAATATGAAAATATCCTTAGTAACGAAGTGAGGGACTTCGTGCCAACCTGTGGTCTCAAGGCATTGACTCTTATAAGAGTCCTGCTCAAGGTGATGGGGTGCAACTGTGGGACCCTATACCAGAGATGATGTCCTCCACCCAACTTTCAAAAAGCTGTAAGGGTCTTCAGTAGAGATGGGTAGTCGAGCTGGGCTATCAGACGGTCACCTCTGTAGCTGAAGTGTCATTATTCGTATGGTCCCAATGTGTATATTAAAAAAAAGTGCACCTTTGTTATAATGTACAAGATGGGGACCATAATGTGGACAAAATAACAAAATAGGGAACATGATAGGGGACATTTCTACAATACATACATTATTCTTATCTATATAATAGGATGACAACAGCTCTCCAGACCTGCATCCCACCACAAAGACCACTCCATCCCTGAAGAATGAAATCATCCTAAGTGACGAAGTGAGGGACTTCGTGCCAACCTGTGGTCTCAAGGCATTGACTCTTATAAGAGTCCTGCTCTAGGTGATGGGGTGCAACTGTGGGACCCCATACCAGAGATGATGTCCTCCACCCAACTTTCAAAAGCTGTAAGGGTCTTCAGTAGAGATGGGTAGTCGAGCTGGGCTATCAGACGGTCACCTCTGTAGCTGTAGTGTCATTATTCGTATGGTTCCAATGTGTAAGTTATTTTGTTCTGTATAGTCAGTGTGTGATGACACATAAGGCACCAAATATAATAAACCGATAGTCCTATAATCTAACACTAATCTATATCCTGGCCCTTTCTACATTCTTCAGTCTTCCTTTCTGGATCCAGATATACTTTCTAGAAAGAAAAAAAAAAAAAAAAGGGTCAGGCAAAGGCCTAGAAATCTGAAGACTAATGTAAAAATTGAAGATGGACTTCAGTTGGTTGTGTTTATATCTTATCTAAGGTCCTTAAATGAGATTGTGACTAGATGCCCCATATGTGCACATATGTGAGAACAAATAATCTATTACAATCCACCATCTACCAATTTTTCAGATTATAATCACATATTTCAATGCATACGTTACAACATTCCAAATGTAATGGTCCCAGTGATCCAAAATGGTGGAATTTGCTCCACATTTTTCAGTATCACTCACTACAAAATCTGTCAATCCGTATTATTTCAATTTTGCACCTTAATGATAAATGTGGGGCAGATTATGCCAGTGCAAGCATGGTAATACACTGCCCAATGTTAAATGAGATCAATGTTTCACATTTTTCAAGTCAAGTAAAAAAAATTTTTTGGAGAAAACTGGTATTTTTTAATCATGTTAAGAATGGTTGCAACCAACAGAAACTTAATTGATGTATTTTTAACACAGGTATTACCTGTCTACATTATGTGTTACCTTTATGTAGAAGTGCAGTATTAACCTCTTCACGACACATGACATATTGGATATGTCATGGATCGTGTCAGGTTAATCACCGCCAGCTGTTGTGGGCAGCCGGTGGAGCTCTCCGCACATGTCAGCTGATTTGAACAGCTGACACGTGTGTCTTGGAGGCTGGAGTGGATCCGCAATCCACCTTTGCCTGTTAACCCCTTAGATCGTACTTTCAAAATGTGAGCGCAATGTAAATGCCCGGCACGGTAAGCTTGTACTCACCCGCTGCCATCGGAAGTCACGTGGCATGATCACGTTCTGCCAATGGTTTCCATGGTAGCAAAGGGTCATGTAATGACTCCTGTAGGTATCATGAGTCACTTCCTCTTACTGCCAGCAGAGCACCATGTGTGAGAGGAGAGCAGCAGATTAAAACTGTGCATCTGCGATCTACAAATATGAACCAGCAATCAGACTGCTGATCCTTATAGCCCTCTATGGGAACTAGTAAAATAAAAAAAAGTTAAAAAAAGTTTTAAAAATTAAAAAAACAAAAAAACCCATAATAGTTTAAATCACCCCCCATTCGCCCCATTAAAGATTAAAAGGTTAAAAAAATAAATATACCCATATTCGGTAACCGAGTTCAGAAATGCCCAATCTGTCAAAATACAAAATCAATCTAATCGGTAAACGGTGTAGCGGCATAAAAATTCTAAATGCCAAAATTACGGTTTTTGGTTGCTGCAAATTTTGCGCAAAATGCAATAACAGGCGATCAAATGTAGCATCTGCGCAAATATGGTAGCGTTAAAAATGTCAGCTCGAGACGCAAAAAAATCCCCCATCACTGCGCCATAGAGCCCAAAAAATTAGAACGCTTAGGGTTTTGGAAAATGGTGCAAAAATTGTGCCACTTTTTTTGGGAAATACTTGAGAATTTTTTTTAACCCCTTAGATAATAATAAACCTATACATGTTTGCTATGTACGAACTTGTACCAACCTGAGGCATCACACCCACTCATCAGTTTTACCATATAGTGAACACTGTGAATAAAATATTCAAAAAACAATTGTGCAATCGCACTTTTTTATTTTGCAATTTTTCCACATTTGGAATTTTTTTGCTGTTTTCCAGTACATGGTAAAATTTATAATTTCATTTAAAAGTACAACTCGTCCCGCAAAAAATAAGCCCTTATATGGCAAGATTGACGGAAAAATTAAAAAGTTACGACTCTTGGAAGAAGGGGAGGAAAAAAAAATAACACTGGAAAAACGGAATATTGCCCCTGGGTAAAGGGTTTAAAAATGTCATATTTTCTGTCAAAAAGTTACCTATGTCCTTTCTTTTATATTTAAATTTTAGAATAGGTGTTTAAAAATGGTGTAATAAATGGCTTACAGCAGTGGAAAATTATTTATAACAATGAAATGTTGCAATTTGCAAAAACATAAATAAAATGAAGCAAATGGTACTATATATAGTATGGTCCCAAATGTGAGAATACAAACCCCTCTTACATATATATGATGGAATAATGAACATTTTTTTGTCCCACAAAATCTGAAATTAGGTAACAGAATCACTAACAATCTTCGCCAACCACAGTCACCACTTGTAGAGTCACTGACTGAAGTCCCCACTATGATGTCTCCATCCCAGGCGCCATCTTTGCTCTTACATCTCCATGTGGATGTCTCCATGTTTGCTGCATGGAACTCTCGGTGTCCAACATTCCGCCTTGTGACCTCACATAGAACCTTCATCACCAGAGTCTACAGATTCTAACCGCAAAGACTGACACAATATAGTACTGTACAGCCACAATCAGGACATTTGGAGGGTCAGTTTATGTTCACACAGGTTGTTTCTGGTGTGGGGTTTTTTGTATTTTTTTATTGGTTTTCTGCAAATACATGTAAATAAAAAACTGCTTTTTACCATACCAGCAAAATCTATCAGATCAGATTCCAGAAATCTTATGTACGCACAGACACATACAACTACTTTTTTTTTCCTTTCTGAACTTGTAAAATGCTGCAGGTTTTTTTCCTGCATTTGTTTTTACTGCTTTTTTCCCCCAATGAAAGCCATGAGAGTGAAAAAAAAACCCAGCAGTGCATTTTTGTTGCGTTTTTGCTGTTTTTTTTTTTTTGGTGAATGAACATGTACTGTAAACAAATGACAGAACAAAAATCCAGTAAAAAACGCGGCAAACTCTCAGCACAAAAACACAACTTTTTTTACTGCCAAGAGATCAGGTTTTGCTGCTAACCCCCCCCCCCCCCAAAAAATGTAGCAAAAACGCCCTGCGTGAACATAGCCTAAGCATACATGTTGGCACAAGTTTAACTGATTGAAAACCCTGTGAAGTTCCACATTTACCTGTGTGGTTGATCCCGGATCCTCCGTTCTCCTTGTCTTGACCGTCAGAGATGATGGAGTCATCAATCCTGGATCCACCGCTCTCTTTGTCTTCACCTCTTTACTTGAACCTCTCAGTTCATGATCCTTGATCCTCCACTCTTGTCTTCACCTCCAGACATGAGAATGTATTTATAATCCTGGATCCTCCGCTCTCTTTATCTTCTGAGATGATCATCTGAGACCTCGATCCATGGTCCTCTGCTCTTCTCTTCACCTTCTGAGATGACCATCTGTGTCCTCGCTCCTTCTCTCTCCTCTTCATCTTCTGGAAAGAGAGGACGGAGCATTGCCCCCCCCTCCCCCCCCCCGGGGCATTTGCGGAGGCCGGCATGACCCCTGATTGGTGGGGAGGTCAGGGTGTCATGGGTGGGGGGAGGGGGAGCGAGCCCGTTTTGAAAGGATTGGATGGGCAAAGGGGAGGAGCGGCACTTTCCCGCTCCCCTGGCTGAAGGAAGAGTCGCAGCCACCTTACCTGCGGCAATGGAGTCTGTGGAAGACATCCTGGAGCGGCTGCGAGCGGCGGCTGGCGACCATCCTCCAGGCTGGCTGCAGGCGTCTGTGCAGGGACTCATCGGAGGGAGTCGGGAGGCGGTGGGGGCTTCCCCCCCACGTGAGCGGCGCCTCCGTAAATCCAGACCGCCGGAGCGGTTATCACCTGAGGTGACTCCCCGGGCCCAGCGACGCATTAGAAGCCCCTCCGGGGACCCTCCAGGCCGGGCGCCATGTGCTAAAAAGTCCAGCAGGCCCCGGTCTGGGAGGAATTCAAGAGTGCGGCCGGGTCCAGCGGTGGAGAGCAGGCCTCTGCTGGAGTTGGGGGCGGGGCCTGCTCCCACTGTGTCAACGGTGGATGTCGGAGCTGCGGCGGGGCGCTCTGGTGATGTGCCGGCCGAGCGCCCTGAGCCCTGTCTGCGGTGGAGGTCGGATGAGGGGTCGGGCCCTAGCGGAGGGGGCGGATCGCGACGGCTGGAATCTGTAGTGCACCGGGCCTGGCGTGCAGGGCCCTCATCAGCAGAGGCCCCGAATGCCGGGGGGGCCCCGTGGTGTGGGATGTGGGAGCTGCGTCGGCAGGATCCAGAGGACCGCAGACAGCCCCCCGTGGCAGCCGGCTGGGGGGGCGGACTTCAGCCACAGGATCAGCTCCTGGAGGGATCTTCCGGCCCTGCGGCAGCAGGGGCCAACGGCGGCGAAGCGGAGGTGCGGAGCCAGGAGTCTACTGAGCAGCCGGAGGGACGTCAGGAGTCTGGTAGTCCGGCTGACGGGGCCGCTACCCTCGTGCAGCCCGGTGAGTATGGTTCTATGTCTTGTTTGTCTGCCCAGTATTGTCAGGTGCAGAACGCAAGGGGGGATGTAGGTCACCCAGGGTTTAGGCAGGGGATACCCACGGGGGGTGGAGGATATGTGTCAGGAAGGGGGGAGGTGGTAGAGCTTATAGGTTGTGTGCGTACGTTGCTGGAGCGGATTGGGGGGGCACGGGAACACTCAGGGCCAGTGGGGGCTTGGATTAATCCGCCTCCCTTGGGCATTAGTGAAACGCCGGTGGCGGGTATTGCGTCCCCGGTGTCGGTGTCGGTTCAGACGGAAAAGAATAAGGAGGACAGGCTTCATTTGGATGATCGGGCGCGGGGCGAGGTTTTCGTCTGTTTTGAGGGTCCCTTGGGTTCCCATCTTAAGACAGAGGTGAAGGAGAAGATATGGAAGGATGAATACGTAGAGATCTTCTCCCTGCTGCCGTTGGCAAAATTTAATTTGGACAAAGGTAAAAAGGATGAGAGCAAGAAAGAGGAGGAGAAGAAGCGGCGATGGCGCTTGATCCCTCAGACGTTCACTAATTGGTTGCAGGCTTTTGCTATTTTGGCGAGTGTGATAGGCGAGAAGGCGCCGGAGAACTGTTCACATTTGTTTTGCTATATGGACTCTATTGGTGAGGCGTACAGGGTGTATGGGGGACAGACATGGCTTAGGTATGACGAACAGTTTCGTCAGCGGAAGGCCGTTCGACCTTCTATTAGATGGGACCAAAAGGACATCGGGTTGTGGTTACGGGTTATGGCGCCGTCGAGATATGGCCAGCCCTTTCAGGGCGGGGCCGGGTCTGCCGGCCAGTCCGGAACGCAGGGTGCCGGTAGTCAGCAAGGTCAGGGGGGTTCGCAAAAGCCCGGCGTGTGTTGGCAATTCAATGAGGGGCAATGCAAATTCGGGGCCACCTGCCGTTTTAAGCACCTCTGTACCCATTGTAATGGGACCTCACATGGAGCGGCAAAGTGCTTTAAGAAAGGCAAATCCAAGCCCGGCACCACTCATACCCAAGGGTCTGACGCCGGTGAGCTTAGCCGCGATGCTTCCGTACCTAAATAGGTACCCTGATAGGGAGAAAGCTGAAGTTTTGCGGTTGGGATTTGGGGAGGGTTTCAGAATTCCGGCTCCCACTTTTAATGTGCCGGCGGCGACGAAGAACCTTTTGTCAGCTTATCAGCATTCGGGGGTTGTGGCCGAAAAATTAGGCAAGGAAGTGGCTTTGGGGAGGATGGCGGGGCCGTTCCAGGCCCCTCCTTTTCCTGATCTAGTGGTCTCGCCGTTGGGGGTGGTGCCAAAAAAGGAGCTGGGAAAATTCCGGCTGATTCACCATCTGTCTTACCCAAGAGGTAGGTCGGTAAATGACGGGATACCGGCTGAACTGTGTTCGGTGGTTTATACGTCATTTGATGAGGCCACAAGCTGGGTAAAAAAATGTGGAAAGGGAGCACTTATGGCTAAGACGGATATTGAATCAGCTTTTCGGCTTTTGCCAGTGCATGCAGATTGTGTCCGGTTGTTGGGTTGCTGTTGGGAGGGGGCGTATTTTGTAGATCGCTGTCTGCCCATGGGGTGCTCAATCTCATGCGCATTTTTCGAAACGTTTAGTTGTTTTTTGGAGTGGGTTGTTCGGGACGTTTCAGGCTTGTCAGCATTGGTACATTACCTCGATGATTTTTTGTGTGTAGGTCCTGCCGATTCGGCTCAGTGTGCCGGGATTTTGGCAACTATGGAGTGGGTTGCGGACCGATTTGGGGTCCCCCTGGCGCCTGAAAAAACGGTGGGACCAACTACTAGTTTAAGTTTTCTGGGCATTGTAATCGATTCAGTGGCCTGGGAAGTCCGGCTTCCTGAGGACAAGGTTGCGGCCATGAGGGACGAGGTGGCAAGGGCACGGCGGGTGAAGAAACTGCAATTAAGGGAAGTGCAGTCCCTACTGGGAAAACTTAACTTTGCTTGTAGGGTGATGCCAATGGGCCGGATTTTTTCGCGACAACTGGCCAGGGCAACGGCGGGGGTGCTTGCTCCGCACCATTACGTTCGGTTATCAGCAGACCACAAAGCGGACTTAGCAGTGTGGGGACAGTTTTTGGAACACTACAACGGTCGTTCCTTGATAATGGAGGATGCAGTGGACAATTTTGACTTGGAGTTGTTTACGGATGCGGCGGGCAGTTCAGGTTTCGGAGCTTTCTTCCAGGGTCAGTGGTGTGTGGGTCGGTGGCCGGACAACTGGACGGCTGAAGGCCTGACAAAGAATGTGGCGCTGTTGGAAATTTTTCCAATAATGGTGGCACTTCATCTTTGGAGAGGCCAGTTGGCAAACAAGAAGATTCGTTTTAACTGTGACAACATGGGGGTGGTGTTGGCGATTAATCAGTTTTCGGCGTCCTCTCCTCCGGTCGTTCGGGTGTTACGGGAATTGGTGTTGGTTTGTCTGCAAATTAACGCATGTATTACGGCGACTCATGTGCCAGGTGTTCAGAACCTAATAGCTGATTCCCTCTCTCGTTTTCAGTGGGATCGGTTCCGGGTTTGCGCACCAGAGGCAGAGTCCAGCGGGTTGGAGTGCCCAGCACACCTTTGGAACGTGGTCTTCGGGCAGCGGGACCACTAATTCGGGCGTCCTTGTCGGGTAACACGTGGACAGCATATGAGGCAGCATGGGGGCTGTGGGAGCAATGGTTGCAGGGTGGGGATTTTTCTGAAGAGGATCAGTTGGGTATATTGTTGGAAAAGTTGGGGGAAGCGGCAGTAGCAGGGTGGTCGGTTGCGAAGGCAAATCGTTTCATGGCAGGGTTAGCATTTGGTTTTCGGTTACGAGGGTTACGAGATTTAACTAAGTGTTTTTTGGTTGTCCAGGCGTTGAAGGGTTTTCGAAGAGGACGAAAGCTATTGGATGGTAGACGACCAGTGTCATTCGGATTATTGGAACAGCTGGGTGGGGTGTTGGGGGAGGTCTGTACATCTCCGTTTGAGGAACATTTGTTTAGGTTAGCGTTTTCCTTGGCGTTTTTTGGAGCCCTGCGGGTTGGGGAATTGGTATCTCCCAGTAAGGTGTCCCCCGGGGGTTTGAGTCGTGGTGACATTATGGCAGTGGACAGGGGAATTGAATTTTGGATAAGTAAATCTAAAACTGATCAACGGGGGGCAGGGAAGCGAGTGTGTTTGGGAGCGGTTAGGGGATCGGATATGTGCCCGTTGAGGTGTTTCAAGAATTTTGAACAGATTCGTAAAAAGGTGGACGGCCCGCTGTTATGTCATGACGACGGGTCTTTCTTATCACGATATCAGTTTGTGAGTGTTTTCAGGGCGTGTTTGAAGTCGTTGGGGTTAGATCCTAAGTCTTTCGGATCGCATTCTTTTCGCATAGGGGCGGCAACAGAAGCATCCAGGTGCGGTTTGTCTGAAGACGCGGTTAAACAGATTGGTAGGTGGAAGTCGGGGCGTTTTAAGTTATACGTCCGCCCCCAGGCGGTGGTCGGAAACTGAGTGGGGACTCTTACGGTGAATGGGGGGGGGGGGGGCGGCCGGGGTGTGGGTGTTTCGTTTGAGGGTATCAGGCACTAAAATGGTTGTTTGTTTGTGCTTTTGTATTGCAGAAACACCCCTTCCCTCCCCCCCGCTGGTCTGGATCTTGGGCCATTCTTACATGTATTGGGGAGCCCGGCGAGCGGATGCGAGAAGGAACGGGAGACAGTTAGGCTTCGCCAGGGACGTGGCTCTCGTACGATGGCTCGGGGTTCGGTAGTTAGGGTGGAGCAGGGTGTTACAAGAGGTGCATAAATATGCCCGATTAGACAGGCCTCCTGACGTGTTGGTCTTACACGTTGGGGGGAACGATATAGGGGAAAGGCCTTTCAGAATCCTAATAAAAGACATCAAGCACGACTTGTTGCGGCTGTGGGTGTCTTTTCCAGGGATTACGGTAGTTTGGTCAGAGATGGTGGCGAGAAGGATATCGGGGCCCCTGTCGGTGTGTTGGGGTTAATGAAGGATTAACCCTTACAGTTTGGTGCGCCTGAGCCAGTGTGGGTAATGGCTGGGAGCAAGTTGGTTTTATGGTTCGGTTTATGGGGATCACCAGGGTTGTAGCTTCAAGGACCTTACCATATTGCAATTTTATTGGTTATGTATTTATGTTAATAAAATGGCTGCTATGGCCAGAATTATCCAAAAGATATTCGGTGTCTGCGTAGTCATTTTAGATAAGAATGGGAATGGTGGAAGGAGACGGGAGGAAGACCGGAGTCAGCAATTCCAGGGTCAAGAGAGGACGGAGCATTGCCCCCCCCTCCCCCCCCCGGGGCATTTGCGGAGGCCGGCATGACCCCTGATTGGTGGGGAGGTCAGGGTGTCATGGGTGGGGGGAGGGGGAGCGAGCCCGTTTTGAAAGGATTGGATGGGCAAAGGGGAGGAGCGGCACTTTCCCGCTCCCCTGGCTGAAGGAAGAGTCCCGCCCGCCCTCCCTGATATTTATGGTATGTCTGGGTGTGCATCATATGATAGACGGGGGGGGTTTTATCGGGTCATAGTGGCTGATTGGCGTGTTATTGGTGGGTCCTTGAAGTTGGTTTAAAATTGTTCGGGGAATCCATACGGGTGTGGATCCCCTCATTGGCATAATTGCTGGTCACCTGGTGATTTGGAGGGGAATCCCGACGGGGATATCGGGGCCCCTGTCGGTGTGTTGGGGTTAATGAAGGATTAACCCTTACAGTTTGGTGCGCCTGAGCCAGTGTGGGTAACGGCTGGGAGCAAGTTGGTTTTATGGTTCGGTTTATGGGGATCACCAGGGTTGTAGCTTCAAGGACCTTACCATATTGCAATTTTATTGGTTATGTATTTATGTTAATAAAATGGCTGCTATGGCCAGAATTATCCAAAAGATATTCGGTGTCTGCGTAGTCATTTTAGATAAGAATGGGAATGGTGGAAGGAGACGGGAGGAAGACCGGAGTCAGCAATTCCAGGGTCATGAGCATTTGTCCCCTGTACACCAAGTTCTATAGATTCTCAGTCATTGTGACATCACGCGGTGAGGTAACAATGGCCGCCTGTATCAGGTGATGTCACATATGTGACCATGAAGGACATCCCCTGTTGTTAACATTGATAACAAGTAGTAATTATATGGCAGACCATATTGGTGAGGATCAAGGCTGTGAGGAGCAGGTGATTGAGTTCACAAAAGAAAAAATATGTTTATTTTTTCTGAAAAATCTAAATTCCTTATAAATATGTACTTCTGCAACAGATTACGAGCACCTGAAATTTTATGCCAATTTCTTTCCTTATACAAAAGTCACCATTATAGAAATAGAGGTCTCGTTTATTATTAATAAAAATGTAACTGTTGCTGATAGCAACCTGCCTGATTCAACACTATGCAATTTTTTTTTGTTAATATTTGTATTTTATTTTTTTTCAGCAAAAACACTATAGCAATATGCTTGAGTTAAACAATGCATTTTCACGCCATTTTCTTGCTTTTTTAGGAGGTTCTGACAGTTGTTTCTAAACTCAGCTTTCTTTAGTGTTAGCTTTGTCTTCATGCGTAATAAAGTTTTCCAATTACAACTTTTTACAAACAGCGGCTGCTAATAGCATAAAATCATGCAATAAGTAAGAGCCGCCTCACCTATCCCCCTGTGCCAATGCTGCCCGAACCCCTGGTAATGTTTGTACACTTCAGTTCAGGCTGCGTGATGTGGTTCTTGCTATCAGTGACTGTAGCCATGAAGTCATGTATTGTAGCCATGTGCTCATGGTTATGGAAGACATTCTCATAATACTGTTAGTGGTTTTCAAGATGGTGGCATGGTCACTGTTTGTTCCTTGGTTAAAGGAAACCTGTCACCAGATTTGGGGCCTATAAGCTGCGGCCACCACCAGTGAGCTCTTATATACAACATTCCAGAATACTGTGTATAAGGCCGCTGTGTAGAACGTAAAAATCACTTTATAATACTCACCTAAATGGTCGGTGCGGTGCAGACTGGTTGGATGAGTGTCTACATTCTCCGCTGACGGCGCCTCCTCTTTCGGCCATCTTTGTCCTCCTTCTTCTGAAGCCTGGGTGCATGACGCATTCTACGTCATTCACACTAGCCAGCATTGAGGTCTTGCGCAGGTGCACTTTGATCTGCCCTGAGCAGGGCTGATCATAGTATTGTAGTGCGCATGAGCAGGACCACAATGCTGGTGAGTGTGTATGACGTAGGACGCGTCATGCTCCCAGGCTTCAGAAGAAGGAGGACAAAGATGGCCGAAAGAGGAGGCGCCGGTACCGGAGAATGGAGGCGCCCATCCATCCAGTCTGCACCGCACCGACCATTTAGGTGAGTATTATAAAGTCATTTTCATGTTCTACACAGCGGCCTGGGCTCTTATATACAGCATGTTAGAATGCTGTATATACAGTTAGGTCCAGAAATATTTGGACAGTGACACAAGTTTTGTTATTTTAGCTGTTTACAAAAACATGTTCAGAAATACAATTATATAAATAATATGGGCTGAAAGTGCACACTCCCAGCTGCAATATGAGAGTTTTCACATCCAAATCGGAGAAAGGGTTTAGGAATCATAGCTTTGTAATGCATAGCCTCCTCTTTTTAAAGAGACCAAAAGTAATTGGACAAGGGGCTCTAAGGGCTGCAATTAACTCTGAAGGCATCTCCCTCGTTAACCTGTAATCAATGAAGTAGTTAAAAGGTCTGGGGTTGATTACAGGTGTGTGGTTTTGCATTTGGAAGCTGTTGCTGTGACCAGACAACATGCGGTCTAAGGAACTCTCAATTGAGGTGAAGCAGAACATCCTGAGGCTGAAAAAAAAAGAAAAAATCCATCAGAGAGATAGCAGACATGCTTGGAGTAGCAAAATCAACAGTCGGGTACATTCTGAGAAAAAAGGAATTGACTGGTGAGCTTGGGAACTCAAAAAGGCCTGGGCGTCCACGGATGACAACAGTGGTGGATGATCGCCGCATACTTTCTTTGGTGAAGAAGAACCCGTTCACAACATCAACTGAAGTCCAGAACACTCTCAGTGAAGTAGGTGTATCTGTCTCTAAGTCAACAGTAAAGAGAAGACTCCATGAAAGTAAATACAAAGGGTTCACATCTAGATGCAAACCATTCATCAATTCCAAAAATAGACAGGCCAGAGTTAAATTTGCTGAAAAACACCTCATGAAGCCAGCTCAGTTCTGGAAAAGTATTCTATGGACAGATGAGACAAAGATCAACCTGTACCAGAATGATGGGAAGAAAAAAGTTTGGAGAAGAAAGGGAACGGCACATGATCCAAGGCACACCACATCCTCTGTAAAACATGGTGGAGGCAACGTGATGGCATGGGCATGCATGGCTTTCAATGGCACTGGGTCACTTGTGTTTATTGATGACATAACAGCAGACAAGAGTAGCCGGATGAATTCTGAAGTGTACCGGGATATATTTTCAGCCCAGATTCAGCCAAATGCCGCAAAGTTGATCGGACGGCGCTTCATAGTACAGATGGACAATGACCCCAAGCATACAGCCAAAGCTACCCAGGAGTTCATGAGTGCAAAAAAGTGGAACATTCTGCAATGGCCAAGTCAATCACCAGATCTTAACCCAATTGAGCATGCATTTCACTTGCTCAAATCCAGACTTAAGACGGAAAGACCCACAAACAAGCAAGACCTGAAGGCTGCGGCTGTAAAGGCCTGGCAAAGCATTAAGAAGGAGGAAACCCAGCGTTTGGTGATGTCCATGGGTTCCAGACTTAAGGCAGTGATTGCCTCCAAAGGATTCGCAACAAAATATTGAAAATAAAAATATTTTGTTTGGGTTTGGTTTATTTGTCCAATTACTTTTGACCTCCTAAAATGTGGAGTGTTTGTAAAGAAATGTGTACAATTCCTACAATTTCTATCAGATATTTTTGTTCAAACCTTCAAATTAAACGTTACAATCTGCACTTGAATTCTGTTGTAGAGGTTTCATTTCAAATCCAATGTGGTGGCATGCAGAGCCCAACTCGCGAAAATTGTGTCACTGTCCAAATATTTCTGGACCTAACTGTAAGAGCCCACTGGTGGTGGCCGCAGCTTATAGGCCCCAAATCTGGTGACATGTTCTCTTTACAATCTAATTCAGGCTGTTAAGCTATGTGCGCACTTTGCGTCAAGGTAGTTGCAGTTCAAAAAGCATCCTCTGGCAGAAAGGACAATGCTTTTGGCTTTAAAAATGCATGGAAAACGCAAAGAAAGTAGCCTATGCGCACCTTGCGGTTTTTATGAGTTTTTAGTGCTTTTCAGCTAATGCTGCAGTTTTGTATTAAATTCAATGGATGGGAGACGCAGCCAAAATGGCAAAACCAATTGACATGTTACTTCTTTAAACGCTGAGTTTTTGCCCAAATTTATGCAAATTAAACGCAGCGTTTTGAACTGCAAACTGCGCACAAGAAAGCTCAATGTCCCATTGACTTTGCTTGAAAAGCACGACGCAAGCATTTTGGTATGAAAACGCTGCAGTTGAAAAAGCAGTGGAAAAGCAGGTAAAAAATGAATCCACTGCTGGTTGTTTCACAGCATTGGATTGGATTTCACGGTGGTATATATATATATATATATATATATACATATTCTTACTTCGTACATACTAAAAGCGGCCTTATAGATTTGTTCAGCGTCACCGGTGGAAGTAGGAAGATGCTTGAATCCTTTTTCAGACCACAAAGGCAGAGGGAACATTAGAGGTGGACAACACTTTAGGCTGTGTGCACACACTGCATTTTTTTAAGCACTTTTTGGTGAGGTTTTGTCACAAAAACTTATCTCTATCCTTATGCCATAAAAGTCAATGAGAGTTCTGAAGTTCTGTGCACGCAATGTTTTTTTTTTTTTCCTTGCAGATTTGGTTCCGGAAGAATACTGCAGCAGCATGTCAATTCTTGGTGCGTTTTTCAGCCCTTCCACCAATTGACTTCATTATCAAAGACACCCCAAAACGTGGCAAAAATGCACCTCGTATTTTGGTGTGCTTTTATGTCAGAAGATGCAGTTTTGAATGCAGAAACTTTCGGCACCAAATACGTGTGCACATAGCCTTATAATTTAACTGGGTGCAAATGATTTGGAGCTCAGAACATTGGAGCTCAAACCGTTATAAATGTATTATTATTTTTATTTTTTTTTTTTCTGCACCTCATTTTAAATTTATTTTGATTACAAAATTTTTTTAGAATGATGGTTCACTTAATGACTTAATGAATCCCCTTATAGATTTTATGCTAGTGAAGCTCCGAGTTGTAATGACTCTCCTGTTATCTGGTTATGTGACTGTAGCCGGCAGCAAACCTATTGATACGGCACAGCGATGGTCTGCTGAACGAATGCAAAGTCACAATGACCTTGAGAAATGTGTCCAACAAAAGCATCTTGTTATCTGGAAGCGTTTGTGTTGCCTTTTGGAAATGTAGTAATAATGAGGACTGGTTAGATTGCAGCCGAACTGAATTAGGAAAACCGCGATTATTAAGATATCCTGAAAAGTTAGAAAAGAAGATCTAGCAAAATACTTAAAAAAGGAACCTGATAGGAGATTTATGGTGCCTGATCCACGGCCAGGATAAATCTCTCACTGGCTGAGTTATTGCATTTGTTTATGATTTATTCCGGAACACGGTGGAATTTTTTGGGAAACATCGTTTAGGCCTAAGCCACACGGCAAGAAAATCGGTGCAAGAGGAGTGCGATAAAACATCGCATTCCACTCAGACCAATATTAGCCTGTGTGTCAGCGCACATGAGCGATTATTCTCTCAGTCCTAATCGGACCGAGAAAACAATCACAGCATGCTGCGACTGTAATGTGAGACTCTTTTCTCTTGCACCCATTCAAGTGCTTTTTAGGACCCAGCACTAGGGATACCTAGGCTCAGGTATCCGGCTCGGCGCATAGGTGCGAAACCTATCTAGGGTGGTGAGGAACCCCAGGAACCAGCAATTTTGGTCAGGGGTCACCATCTTCCCTTTCTCTAGACACAGGGTTTCCCTGCCCTTGCGCCATGTGCTTGGTACTTCCCTGTACCTAGCGTGACACAGTGACCCTGCTTTCAGTGATGTGTCACTTCGTTTATTCGTTTACTGAATGCAGCAGTTGTGATAAAATCCCTGTTTTCTCTGCTGCAGATCCAGCAGTGCTGGGAATGCTGAGCTGTGTATAACCCTGCACGAATAACTTATTAGCAGCTTTCTGTGTACAGTCATGGCCAAAAGTTTTGAGAAGGATACAAATATTAATTTTTACAAAGTCTACTGCTTAAGTTTTTCTAAAGGCAGTTTGCATATACTCCAGAATGTCATAAAGAATGATCAGCTTAACAGCAATTACTTGCAAAGTCAATATTGGCTAAGAAAATGAACTTTAACCCCCAAAACACATTTCAACATCATTGCATTCCTGCCTTAAAAGGAGCAGCTAACATTGTTTTAGTGATTGTTCCATTAACACAGGTGTGGGTGTTGATGAGGACAGGGCTGGCGATCAATCAGTCATGATTAAGAAAAAAATGACACCACTGGACACTTTAAAAGGAGGCTGGTGCTTGGTATCATTGTTTCTCTTCAGTTAACCATGGTTATCTCTAAAGAAACACGTGCAGCCATCATTGCTCTGCACAAAAATGGCCTAACAGGGAAGAGTATTGCAGCTACAAAGATTGCACCTCAGTCAACAATCTATCACATCATCAAGAACTTCAAGGAGAGAGCTTCCATTGTTGCCAAAAAGGCTCCATGGCGCCCAAGAAGGACCAGCAAACGCCAGGACCGTATCTGAAAACTGTTTCAGCTGCGGGATCGGACTACCAGCAGTGCCAAGCTAGCTCAGCAATGGCAGCAGGCTGGTGTGAGTGCTTCTGCACGCACTGTGAGGCGGAGACTGCTTGAGCAAGGCCTGGTTTCAAGGAGGGCAGCAAAGAAGCCACTTCTCTCCAGAAAAAACCTCAGGGACCGACTGATATTCTGCAAAAGGTACAGGGAGGGGACTGCTGAGGACTGGGGTAAAGTCATTTTCTCAGATGAATCCCCTTTTCGATTGTTTGGGACATCTGGAAAACAGCTTATTAGGAGAAGAAGAGGTGAGCGCTACCACCAGTCTTGTCTCATGCCAACTGTTAAGCATCCTGAAACCATTCATGTGTGGGGTTGCTTCTCAGCCAAGGGAATCGGCTCACTTACAGTCTTGCCTAAAATCACAGCCATGAATAAAGAATGGTACCAGAATGATCTCCAAGAGCAACTTCTCCCAACTGTCCAAGAGCAGTTTGGCGCCCAACAATGCCTTTTCCAGCATGATGGAGCACCTTGCCATAAAGCAAAGGTGATCACTAAATGGCTCATGGAACAAAACATAGAGATTTTGGATCCATGGCCTGGAAACTCCCCAGATCTTAATCCCATTGAGAACTGAGAACTTGTGGGCAATCATCAAGAGACGGGTGGACAAACAAAAAACAACAAATTCTGGCAAAATGCAAGCATTGCTTATGCAAGAATGGACAGCTATCAGTCAGGATTTGCTCCAGAAGTTGATTGAGAACATGCCAGGGAGAATTGCAGAGATCCTGAAGAAGAAGGGTCAACACTGCAAATATTGACTTGCTGCATTAACTCATTCTAACTGTCAATATAACCTTTTGGTACTCATAATATGATTGCAATTATATTTCTGTATGTGATGTAAACATCAGACAAACACAATTAAAAACCAGAGGGCAACAGATCATGTGAAAATATCATTTTGGTGTCATTCTCAAAACTTTTGGCCATGACTGTATATTGAGAGAAAACTACCAATCAGTGGTGGAGGTGTGCTTTGACCAGTAAAAACAGTATGATACATCATTTGGACTCAGGATCATTGCCTCTACATCATGCTGTTCTCAGATTACATATAATAAACCCAGTGACATATTCTCGTTAGGTCGGGGTCAGAGGAGCGGATGAATCGGACAAGTGCAATATGAGAAAATTTTGCATTGCGCTCTGACCAATGTTACTCAATAAGGCAGAGTAGATCTGCATTTTTTTTCTCATCACGAATCGGCATGAGAAAGAAGTTGCAGCATGCTTTGATTGGCAGTGAGTCTCGGCTCACTCACACCTATACAAATCTATGGGTGTGTGTGAAACTTCAGACTGCATCGGATGCTATACACTCGTCTGACCCCGGCATTAAAGGGATTATCCAGAAATTTATTTTTCAGCTGGTGTCCCGGCATTGGCAAAATACTCATTTGCCAATGCTCTCCATACAGCTGCCAGGGTCCCCTGATGGTCTCCGAGCCTTTTCTATTGACAGTCACATCAAGTGACTGCTGCAGTTAATTAATGGCCACAGCAATGAAGACCAATGATTGGATGCAGCAGTCACATGTCTGTATGACTGGAATAGGCTGTAGCTGTGCTGCCGCAGAGGATATGGACAGTGAGTATGAAGGGGATTGGCAGGTGAGTATATTTTCTATATTTTACTGTTGACTGATTCCTTTTAAATGGTATAATAGCCAAGTGCTCTGAAAGTTCCATGATTTATCAGATCTTGTTACCTGCAATAAATGTGAAGCCCACACAGTTATTATAACCATGAAACTTCCAAAAGACACAGAAAACTAAAAGTCTGTGTATAACTTTGACATGGAAAAATGATTTTACATATGTTAGTGGTTGTTTCAGTTTTCAATCTTCATTCCTTCATTCACTTTAGTCCCTCTACAGTTTGCCTGATCAAAGTATTAGATATTTTAGTGGGAGTGTCTCTCCCTGTAATACAGGCTGGATGAGAGCTCAGAGTTTCTCTCCCTGTAATACAGGCTGGATGTGAGCTCAGAGTTTCTCTCCCTGTAATACAGGCTGGATGTGAGCTCAGAGTTTCTCTCCCTGTAATACAGGCTGGAATTGAGCTATGTGTGTAGATAGGATGCTGCTGTTTTGATTTCATATATCAGCATATATTCTAACCTGTGCTTATTTATATTTCATGTGCTTTCCTTTATATCTATAGGTTGTCGGCTCTGCGTCAAACATTAGATACTTTCTCCCCTCTCCTTTGCAGGGCTGAGTACAACCGCTCCTCCTGCTACTTCTAACTCAGAGCGAAGGGAAAGGATAACAGACAACTATCAGGAGCTCATTTGACTGATTTGAAATATTTTTGCAAAAGCACTGAGCGACATAAAGATCTTATAGGCTTTGCATCAGGAAAATGATCGAATTTTATATTTTAATGAATACTTTTAGAAAATAAATGAACAATATTTTTTTTTAGACAAACTGCATTTAAAGGGAAGCTCTGGTGAACAAAAACAATACTTTTCCATTTTAATTATTTTTTTAAAAAATATCCTTTAGAATTTCAAATAATTTTAATTCGTTTTTAAAAATATCCTTCAGAATTTTCTAACCTTGCTGTTCGCTAATCTGCCCAAATCTATCAGCAAAGAGAAAATATTCCCGGGAATGTAAGTACCACAAGATAAAGTGAAATAGTAATAAAGAAGGGCTTGATCTACATCTTAGGCCTCTGTCACACGTACGTTAAAATCACGCATGTGCCGCGAGACACGTATTTCCCCTGCGTGTTGCGTGTGGTAAGTACGTGTCTCCGGTACATGCGGCCCACATGTGTTCTCTGTGTGCTATCCGCGATAACACACGGAGACCCGGTAATTTGCATACTCATGTGGTCCTTGCTGCTGTCCCGGGTACTGATCTTCGGCTCCAGCCCCGCCCACTCCCCGCTGATGCTGCTTCCGGCCGAGCGGAGGGGCGGAGATTAGCGCCCATTACAGCACGCCCACCTCGTTAACACGCTCATAATGAGCGGCGGCCGGCAGCAACTGATTGCAGCGGAAGATTCTGCAGGGCTGGTGGAGGTGAGTATGTGTTTTTTTATTTTAAAATAATGACACATTTTTCTCCGGCGCGTGTCACACGGGACCGCATCCACACTACATCCGTGTGGTACGGGTGCGGGCCGTGTGACACCCGTGCTGCCGGAGAGAAACGGACATGTCGGCATGAGGAACCCACGGACACACGTAAGTACGGAATGGGCACACGTTCCGATCCAAAATACTTACATGTGTCCAAACCATTAGGAATCCATAGGTCCACGTGTGTACGTGTCTCCGGTATGTGAGAAAACTGCAAAACACGTACCGGAGGCACGTACATGTGACAGAGGCCTTAGAGGAAAAGCTGATTTTTACATGGGATTGGAATATCTGAACTGAAACGTCTACCCATGAAAGACGAGTATAATTCACTTTAATCCTTCCGTTAAGACATTCACTCGTTTAATCTTGGGACAACTGATTCTTTAACACTCTACATTTTTTTCATAGTATGTTATTTTTATTTCTTTTTGATACGTAACGTTTTTTATTTTTTTTATTTAGGGGGGAGTGATGTATTAAAACCAGATTTTAAGACATACAATAAATCAATGTATATTTCTATTTAAATAGTTTAAAGCTTAAAAACAGTGTAAAAATACCATACATATGCAGGAAATAGGCTTGATTGTAAACCAGAACAAGGCTGTCACGAGTGTGTCACGAGTGACAGACAGACATGTGCTTTCTGGAAATAGAAGGTCACAGCGTTTGGCTACGCAGAATGCTCCCTAACTTTCTATTGTTCCTGCTGTCAGTATTCATTATTATAGATAGCTTTCCTGCTGGATTTTCATCTCTCCCCCTTTTGGACCCAGCAGGAGCTCACCTTCCACCCATCTGCTAATCATCAGTATTCTCTTGGTGCTTAAATACTCCCTTCTTCTTTGTGGTGACTGGTGCTGGTGATATTATTCAGTTAATTCTAGCTCTGGTTGCAAGCAGGTGGCTTGTACTCGTCTGTAGTATCATTGCTGAAGCTTTGCTGAACTCGTTACATACTGTAGATAGATATTTACATAGGTTGAAAAAAGACCTAGGTCCATCTACTTCAACCTTCCTCCACCAATTCTACATTTTGTCCCTAAGTCACTTATAACTGACAATGTTGTGTGTACTGAGGAAATCATCCAGCCTTTTTTAAAGGCTGTTATAGTATCTGCCATTACTACCTCTTGTGGTAGGGTATTCCACAATCTGAGTGCTCTAAAGGCCGATCGCACCCACCCCCGACTTTTGTGCATCACGGCAAATCGCTGCCCGTGGCGGACAAAATCGCTAGGCCCCGTCACACAGACTTACCTGCGTAGTGACTAGAGTTGAGCGCGGTTCGTGGTTCGTGGTTCTCCAGTTCTAGGCTCGAGTGATTTTGGGGCATGTTCTAGATCGAACTAGAACTCGAGCTTTTTGCAAAAGCTCGGTAGTTCTAGAAACGTTCGAGAACGGTTCTAGCAGCCAAAAAACAGCTAAATCATAGCTTGGTTTCTGCTGTAATAGTGTAAGTCACTCTGTGAATCAAACTATTATCACATTTCAGTGTATAGTGTGCGTGAACAGCGCCTTCAGATCACTGCTGTTTCTATAATGGCGATCGCCATTTTTTTTTTTTTTTCTTGTCTTCCTTCCCTAAGCGCGCGCGTCTTGTGGGGCGGTCCAGCATGTCAGCCAATCACAGACACACACACAGCTAAGTGGACTTTGAGCCAGAGAAGCAACAGCATGTGTGATAGGATCTGCATGTCACATGTCCCTGCATTATAAAACCGGACATTTTCTTCACGGACGCCATTATCTGCCTTCTGCGTCTTTGGTGTCAGACATCACTGTCGCAGCTCCGTCCTCCTGAGTCCTATAGCCGATACAGCTGTATGCACTGCATACACAGCGCTGGACAGCTTAGGGAGAGCACTTTATAGCAGTCCTTTTAAGGGCTCAAATCGGCAGGGTCAGAGAGCCATAGGTGACAGGTCCTGCAAACAGCAACAGCGTCTGTGTAGCCCAGGTCAGGGATTTCCTACCTGCATTTCACCATTAGGAGGGAATAGAAAGGCAGGCTTCCATTCCTCTACCCAGAGCACCACAATCCTGCCACTGTACCCTCTTGTCCTCTGCACACTCCAACTGATAACTAAGCCATTATACTAGCAAACACTCAGTGTACCTAGTGGCATCCTAAACGTGGCTATTGGACTTTGCTATAGTCCCACTAGTGCAAAGACATTTGCAGAGCACGTCTGCCTGCATTGCACACTACAACTTTTTTAAACTAAGCCATTATACTAGCAAACACTCAGTGTACCTAGTGGCATCCTAAACGTGGCTATTGGACATTGCTATAGTCCCACTAGTGCAAAGACATTTGCAGAGCACGTCTGCCTGCATTGCACACTCCAACTTTTTTAAACTAAGCAATTTTACTAGCAAACACTCAGTGTACCTAGTGGCATCCTATACGTGGCTATTGGACTTTGCTATAGTCCCACTAGTGCAAAGACATTTGCAGAGCACGTCTGCCTGCATTGCACACTCCAACTTTTTTAAACTAAGCCATTATACTAGCAAACACTCAGTGTACCTGGTGGCATCCTAAACGTGGCTATTGGACTTTGCTATAGTCCCACTAGTGCAAAGACATTTGCAGAGCACGTCTGCCTGCATTGCACACTCCAACTTTTTTAAACTAAGCCATTATACTAGCAAACACTCAGTGTACCTGGTGGCATCCTAAACGTGGCTATTGGACTTTGCTATAGTCCCACTAGTGCAAAGACATTTGCAGAGCACGTCTGCCTGCATTGCACACTCCAACTTTTTTAAACTAAGCAATTTTACTAGCAAACACTCAGTGTACCTAGTGGCATCCTAAACGTGGCTATTTGACTTTGCTATAGTCCCACTAGTGCAAAGACATTAGCAGAGCACATCTGCCTGCATTGCACACTCCAACTTTTTTAAACTAAGCAATTTTACTAGCAAACACTCAGTGTACCTAGTGGCATCCTAAACGTGGCTATTGGACTTTGCTATAGTCCCACTAGTGCAAAGACATTTGCAGAGCACGTCTGCCTGCATTGCACACTCCAACTTTTTTAAACTAAGCCATTATACTAGCAAACACTCAGTGTACCTAGTGGCATCCTAAACGTGGCTATTGGACTTTGCTATAGTCCCACTAGTGCAAAGACATTTGCAGAGCACGTCTGCCTGCATTGCACACTCCAACTTTTTTAAACTAAGCAATTTTACTAGCAAACACTCAGTGTACCTAGTGGCATCCTAAACGTGGCTATTGGACTTTGCTATAGTCCCACTAGTGCAAAGACATTTGCAGAGCACGTCTGCCTGCATTGCACACTCCAACTTTTTTAAACTAAGCCATTATACTAGCAAACACTCAGTGTACCTAGTGGCATCCTAAACGTGGCTATTGGACTTTGCTATAGTCCCACTAGTGCAAAGACATTTGCAGAGCACGTCTGCCTGCATTGCACACTCCAACTTTTTTAAACTAAGCAATTTTACTAGCAAACACTCAGTGTACCTAGTGGCATCC
This sequence comes from Anomaloglossus baeobatrachus, assembly GCF_048569485.1. NCBI lineage: Eukaryota > Metazoa > Chordata > Amphibia > Anura > Aromobatidae > Anomaloglossus > Anomaloglossus baeobatrachus. The sequence goes on along the minus strand of NC_134359.1, from coordinate 82,043,823 downwards.
TAAACGTGGCTATTTGACTTTGCTATAGTCCCACTAGTGCAAAGACATTAGCAGAGCACATCTGCCTGCATTGCACACTCCAACTTTTTTAAACTAAGCAATTTTACTAGCAAACACTCAGTGTACCTAGTGGCATCCTAAACGTGGCTATTGGACTTTGCTATAGTCCCACTAGTGCAAAGACATTTGCAGAGCACGTCTGCCTGCATTGCACACTCCAACTTTTTTAAACTAAGCAATTTTACTAGCAAACAATCAGTGTACCTAGTGGCATCCTAAACGTGGCTATTGGACTTTGCTATAGTCCCACTAGTGCAAAGACATTAGCAGAGCACATCTGCCTGCATTGCACACTCCAACTTTTTTAAACTAAGCAATTTTACTAGCAAACACTCAGTGTACCTAGTGGCATCCTAAACGTGGCTATTGGACTTTGCTATAGTCCCACTAGTGCAAAGACATTTGCAGAGCACGTCTGCCTGCATTGCACACTCCAACTTTTTTAAACTCAGCCATTATACTAGCAAACACACAGTGTACCTAGTTGTATCCTAAACGTGGCTATTGTACTTTTGTCAATTCACAGTATTGGAACGTTATTTGCAGGACATCTGCCTGCATTGCACACTCAAACTTTTTTAAACTCAGCCATTATACTAGCAAACACACAGTGTACCTAGTTGTATCCTAAACGTGGCTCTTGTACTTTTGTCTATTCACAGTATTGGAACGATATTTGCAGCACGTCTGCCTGCATTGCACACTCCAACTTTTTTAAACTCAGCCATTATACTAGCAAACACTCACTGTACCTAGTTGTATCCTAAACGTGGCTATTGTACTTTTGTCAATTCACAGTATTGGAACGTTATTTGCAGGACGTCTGCCTGCATTGCACACTCAAACTTTTTTAAACTCAGCCATTATACTAGCAAACACTCACTGTACCTAGTTGTATCCTAAACGTGGCTATTGTACTTTTGTCAATTCACAGTATTGGAACGTTATTTGCAGGACATCTGCCTGCATTGCACACTCTAACTTTTTTAAACTCAGCCATTATACTAGCAAACACACAGTGTACCTAGTTGTATCCTAAACGTGGCTATTGTACTTTTGTCTATTCACATTATTGGAACGATATTTGCAGCACGTCTGCCTGCATTGCACACTCCAACTTTTTTAAACTAAGCCATTATACTAGCAAACACTCAGTGTACCTAGTGGCATCCTAAACGTGGCTATTGGACTTTGCTATAGTCCCACTAGTGCAAAGACATTTGCAGAGCACGTCTGCCTGCATTGCACACTCCAACTTTTTTAAACTAAGCAATTTTACTAGCAAACACTCAGTGTACCTAGTGGCATCCTAAACGTGGCTATTGGACTTTGCTATAGTCCCACTAGTGCAAAGACATTTGCAGAGCACGTCTGCCTGCATTGCACACTCCAACTTTTTTAAACTAAGCAATTTTACTAGCAAACACTCAGTGTACCTAGTGGCATCCTAAACGTGGCTATTGTACTTTTGTCTATTCACACTACTGCAAATCTATGTGCAGCACCTCTGCATGACAACCTCGTGCTCTGTTTTTAATAAGCTATAATGATAGCACACAATACTGCCATTTTGTGGCATCATAGAACTGGCTGTTGTATTCCATTAGTGCCCCACTGGTGACAAGCTATTTCTAGCACCTCTACATCACACCCTCATGCACATTTTGCTACGCTAATGTTATAGCAAACTCATGGAATTCATTGCTGCATTTCATAATTCGGAGGGATAGAAAGTCAGGCTTCCTTTAGCTTTTCCTTCTGTTCATAGACAGCATCTCCAAGACAAATTTCCCCTCCACGTCTAAGTGTGGAGAGGCAGCAAGTGCGCATGCGTGTGCCGATGTACCCCAGCTGCAGCATAATTACAGTGTTTCGCCTAGTGAGTATGCTCAGCCTGACTGTGCCATTCCTGACGCTAAGTCTTCATTTCGGGATACAGCGCATGCTCCCACACTAAGTGTGAAAAGCCTCTTTGCACAGGTGCTTGCATTCCGTGCCGGGTCTAAGTCCTGTTTTGTGCCTAGACACCATGCTAAAGCTGATAGTCTTTTTTCAGAGACTGTATTTCATGCTACTGAGCATGCTCAGGCACTTCCTGCATCAGAGACTAGGTCCGGTAATGAACTCTTTGGCCCTGGCCCTGATGTGGGGGTCCCATATAGACCACAGGGCATCAGGTGTCCTCCCAAATGGCTTGCAGAGGCCCACACCTATGACTTGTCACCGCATTATTGATGCTCAGACGATGACTGGTGAGGTGTTTGGGTCATGGCAGCCATGAGGTCATCATTGAAGTTGCGTTTCCAAATAGGACGCTAGTTATGCCACTCATGACGTGTCACTCTACTTTTGTCTCCAGGAGGTGCATTGTGGTTCACCCTGGTTTGGGGCGGACCCAGGTTATAAAAGGGGCTGGAGCCAACAAGGAGGTGCGCAGTCTTCTATTATGCTCCGAAAGAGCACACCTCCATGTGTTGAACCCATTGCGGCTTTAGGCCAGAGGTAGGCAGGGATAGGGTGGTGGATGCAGGCCACCACCACAGTTGGTAACGCAGAACGGTTAAGACCAGCTCCTGTCCTAACAGTCCTGCTTGTGCAGCCCAGTGGCATTAACAGGCCTGCTGCTGCTGATGCGCCTGCTGTCCACAGGTGTGGCCCCTACGCACACGGTCAGCGTACTCAATGGCCCCTGTGTTGTTAACAGGGAGTTCCTGGGCTGGGTGGGCATGTGGACCCTGTGACGCTAACAGGGCTCACAGTCTCCAGATCTGAATGGCGTCTAACTCGGTTCAGGCTACTATTAGTTTCATAGCCACACAGCTCTGTATCCTCCACCAAACCTTCAAGTTGCCAACCTCTCCTTTTCCAACTGGGAGCACGGTGGACACTGACTGCTGATGGTGATATATACCTTTCTCTTTCTTTTCTTATTAATTTTCATTATATAGCGGTCACAGATTATATACCACTTTATCCAAATCTGCCAGTCCCACTGTAACAGATGGTGTTTCTTCAGCAAATGTTACAGTTGCTTAACCACCAAATCCACGGACCAAAATTTTTTTCCCCTTTCCAACACACCTGTTCCCCTTTCCAACAGCATCTGTCCTTTTTCAACTCATTTTGGGATATGACCAAAAGTGCAACTGTGCAGGGACACCGTACTCAACGCCATCTCAGCACAGCAGCCAGCCCTCGGTCCCTCAGATGTGGACAAGTAAAAGACCATTTCCTCCTATCCATGACAAAGCGTTGAGATTCACTCTGTGCAGCACTGGTGTTTAGTGGAAAAGTAGATCTAAGATTGCGTACCACATTCTGCAGATACTCCTGTATACGTGCGTCTATTTCTATGGCAGGAATTAGTTCGCCAAATTTTGTCTTGTACCGGGGATCTAACAGTGTGGCAACCCAGTATTCAGGATTACTTCAAATTCATACAATCCGAGGGTCATGTAGGTAGTGCAGCAAGAAGGCGCTCATGTGTCTTGTGCATCCAGGAGGACCAAGTCCTTGGTGTGTTGGTGGCAGAGAGGTGAGAATCGTGCATCCTTCCTCTGCCCTCTACCCACAACCTCGCACAACCGAAATGTGAGCAAGCTCTCACTCATCTGCTGAGTCTTCCATGCCCATCGCCAGTTCGTCCTCCATTTCTTCATGGGCTCCTGCACTTTCATCAACACTTTTTGCTGATACTATGCGCCCTTGTTAATCCCTCTCCCTCACCATGACTGCCGCATAGGTGCCGCTGACCATCTGGACCTCGTAGATCTTGTTATCCCTTCCGCATATGACTCCTCCTGTACTTCCTCCCCTTCCTCTTGTCCCAACACCTGACTCCGAATAATAATTACAGTGTGCTCCATCATGTAGATGACCAGAATTGTCACGCTGAGAATGACATTGCCAGTGCTAAACATCTTCGTCGACATTTCAAAACTGTGTAGCAGGGTGCATAGGTCCTTGATCTGACACCACTCCAGCAGCGTTATCTGCACCACCTCTGGATCAAGTTACCCCAGGCTATATGTCTTACCGTATTTCAGCAGGGCTCTGCGGTGCTGCCACACACGCTGCAACATGTGCAGATTCCAATTCCTGCGTGTCGGAACATCGCATTTCCGGCGTTTAACTGCCAGACCCTAAGACTTCCGGAGTGATGAAAGTTGTTGAGCTGCTGTGTGCGCACGATGGAAGTGAGCACATAGCGAGCGTGCCCGCTGCACAAGGCCATGTAGGCCGTGATGGTGTTTTAAAAATTGCTGGAGAATTCGGTTCAACACGTGATCCATAAAAGGCACGTGTGTCACATTGCCCTGAGGATGGCCCGCAGCCAGGTTTGCATCATTGCCGCACACGGCTGTTAAGTCACCAACGGAGTCCGCTCCGTCAATTTGTACTCCGGTCGCCAGGTGACAACGTGTTCCTTTCATGAATAGTGCTGATGATGGGAGAGTAGTCGATGCCAGCGGCGCAGGTGGACGCAGGTTATGCTCACCCACTGGGCTGCATTACCTTGACAGATGCAGAATCTCTGGCTGAATGTAGCTGGTGGGTATCTCACAGATGAAATACCATCATTCAGCTACAACCAATGGGAAGACACCACACCCTTTTTTATGCCCATCCTGTCTGCAGACCACTGCCAGACATAGCTATGAACCTCTGGTTAATTTTACCCCCAGTTCAGTTTTATGATTTTGTGTGCTTGTTACCTGACTACTTTTCCTGCTTGCTGTTTATGTACCTTGTTGGCCGATACGCATTTCACCTCTGCTTGTTTTCTGATTAAGTCCTGGCCGTCCCATTCTGTTCCTGTTCCTCAATTAATGTTTTGACCCTGCCTGACTACTATTCTCTGTAATAGCGGTGTGACTCACATTTCCCATACATTTCAAAGTAAAACTTTGACCGCCTGATGGCATTGAGCTCTGCTGCCAGCATAGTAAGGAGGTGTGTGGTAGTCCTTGTGCGCAGTTGCAAGGAAGGGTGGCCTGACCACACAGGGTTTGCGCCAAGGTAGAGGACCCACACGAGGTTGAAGAGGCAGAAGCAGTGTATTAACTTCTACATACAGAACAAGGATTGAAACAACTCGTGGGGACGGCAAGACTTGTACAGCAGACCCTTCTCCATCTCTCACCATAGTTTGCCAGTGCCCAGTCAGTGACATGTAATGACCCTGTCTATGCTTACTGGTCCAAGTATCTGTGTTGAAATGCACCCTGTCGCACACAGATTTTCTCAAGGAAGTGGTGATGTTGTGTGCGACATGCTGGTGTAGCGCGGGCATGCTTTTCTTGGAGAAGCAGTGGTGATTGGGCATCTGTTACTGGGGCACAGCGACAGACATAAGGTCTGTAAAATCATGTGTGTCCACTACGCGTAAAGGCAGCATTTCGGTAGCCAACAGCTTACAGAGGGATAGAGTCAACCACTTAGCTTTGTCATGGGTCGCAGTAAGTGGCCTTTTATTTGACCACATCTGAGGGACAGAGATCTGGCTGCTGTCTGTAGACGGTGTTGAGTAGGGTGTCCCTGGAAAAATGCAGGTTTGTGAGAAAAGTGCAGGCGGAGACATGATGTTGCCTTCATCTTGCCTTCAGATCTGTTCATCTTGTATCATTTTTAAAAAACACAGGAAGCAAGGGTTACTCCAAGCGGAGTCTACCTTTTTTCCCAAAATTGGGCACACAGACACCCCATCAGTGGCAGCACTTGTGCCCTAGTTGCAAACAGGATGTTTTGATTTGCATCAAGCACATTCCAAATCCACAAGCATTTACTCTCCCCAGGATGACACAGGGGTAGTAAATTCCTTCTGGATCCATGACTTGTTCATTTTGATGAACGTCAGTCTGTCCACATTGTCACTGGACAGACGCGTGCGCTTATCTGTCAGCACACACCCAGCAGCACTGAAGACACGTTCAGAGACAACGCTGGCAGCTGGACACGACAAAATCTTCAAGGCGTAACTGGAGAGCTCTTGACATTTTTCTAGATTTGAAGCACAAAAGGAGCAAGGCTCCATTTGCAAAGTCATTGCATCGATGTTCATTTGGAGATACTCCTGTATCATCCTCTCCATCCGTTGACTATGTGTCAGACTTGTTGTCTCTGGTGGCCTTGCAAAGGAGGGTCTAAAAAAATTATGAAAAGATTCCATAAAATTGCTGTTACCAGCACCAGATACGGTCCTACTGGTACGGGTAGACTGTTGAAGATGACGAGGCCGTCCCATGTTTGTCAAGTTACAACTGGGAGAATCACTCCCTTCACCTGCACGGTTGTTTGGTGGAAAAGCCGAGCTAAGATCGAGTAACAGCTTCTGCTGATACTCCTGCATACGTGCGTCCCTTTCTATGGGTGGAATTATGTCACAAAATTTGGACTTGTCCCGGGGATCTAATAGTGTGGCAAGCCAGTAGTCATCATCACTTCTAATTTTGACAATACGAGGGTCATGTTGGAGGTAGTGCAACAAGAAGGCACTCATGTGTCTTGCGCAGCCATGCGGACCAAGTCCACGCTGTGTTTGTGGCATAGAGGTGCTAACCGTTCTTTCTTCTTCTGTCATCTCCCCCCAACCTCTTTCAACTGAAATTTGACCAAGGTCCCCCTCATCTGCTGAGTCTTCCATGTCCATGGACAGTTCGTCCTCCATATCTTCATGTCCTCCTGCACCTTCCTCAACATCTCGCCTGCTACCATGCGCCCTTGTTGATCCCTGTCCCCCATGGTCCCATGCCTGCCGCGTTGGTGATGATGAACGTCTGGACCTTGGTGATGTTGTTGTGTCTTGCGCATATGAATCCTCCTGTAGTTCCTCCCCTTCCTGTTGTCCCACCCCCTGACTACGAATAGTGTTTAGCGTGTGCTCCAGCATGTAAATGACTGTAATCGTCATGCTGATAATGGCATTGTCAGCGCTAAACATATTCGTCGCCATGTCGAAACTGTGCAGAAGGGTGCATAGGTCCTTGATCTGAGATCACTCCATCAGGGTGATCTGCCCCACTTCTGCATCTCGTTGGCCCAGGCTATACATCATGACGTATTGCACCAGGGCTCGCCGGTGCTGCCACAGTCGCTGTAACATGTGGAGAGTTGAATTCCAGCGTGTCGCCACATCGCATTTCAGGCGATGAACCGGCAGGCCGAAAGACTTCTGGAGCGATGCAAGTCGCTCAGCTGCGGCGGTTGAACGGCGGAAGTGAGCACTGCAGACAGTTTCCGTGCCCTGGTCAGAAGGCCATCTAGGCCGGGATAGTGTGTTAAAAATTGCTGGACAACAAGGTTCAACACGTGAGCTATACAAGGCACGTGTGTCACCTTGCCCAGGCGAAGGGCCGCACCCAGGTTTGCAGCATTGTCGCACACGGCCTTACCAGGCTGCAGGTTGAGTGGAGACAACCATTTATCAAAATCAGTCTCCAGAGCTGCCCACAACTCAGTCGCTGTGTGACTCCTATTTCAAAGACATGTCAAGCTAAAGACCGCCTGATGCCGTTGCGCTCTGCTACCAGCATAGTAATGAGGGGTGCGTGATTCCTTCTGCGCAGTGAGAACGCTGGTGGCCTGACCAGGCAGGCTTGGGGCGGAGGTGGAGGACCCAGATGAGGTGGAGGATGCAGAAGCAGTGGCGGAACTTGGACAGACAGAGGATTGACACACAAGTCGTGGGGACGGCAAGACTTGTGCAGCAGACCCTTCACCATCTATCACCATAGTTACCCAGTGGCCAGTCAGCGACATGTAACGTCCCTGTCCATGCTTACTGGTCCAAGTATCGGTGGTGAAATGCACCCGTTCACACACAGAGTTTCTCAAGGAAGCGGTGATGTTGTGTGCGACATGCTGGTGTAGCGCGGGCACACCTTTCTTAGAGAAGTAGTGGCGACTAGGCATCTGGTACTGGGGCACAGCGACAGACATAAGGTCTCTAAAATCCTGTGTGTCCACTAGGCGGAAAGGCAGCATTTCTGTAGCCAACAGCTTACAGAGGGATAGAGTCAATCTCTTCGCTTTGTCATGGGTCGCAGGAAGTGGCCTTTTATTTGACCACATCTGAGGGACAGAGATCTGGCTGCTGTGTGTAGACGGTGTTGAGTAGGGTGTCCTTGGAAAAATGCAGCTTTGTGAGGAAAGTGCAGGCGGAGACATGATGTTGCCTTCATCCAAAGTTGGTGCTATCGATGTCTGAGAGAGCTGTACACACTCACTTGTTTCCCCTTCCAAACCAACTGACGACCTACCAAGCAAACTGCCAGTTGCGGTTACAGTGGTGGAAGTTGTGGGTGGAAAAACAGGTGTGACAGCTGTCCCCACAGTCCTAGAAGATGACGAGCGCGCGGATGCCCTGGAAGGGGCAGGCGGTGGATGGTTGGCTCCACTAGGCCGCATTGCAGCACGGTGAGCTTCCCACCAGGCCATATGATATTTATTCATGTGACGATTCATGGAAGAAGTTGTCAAACTGCTGAGGTTTTGACCTCTACTAAGATAACCATGCCAAATGTTACAGATCACATAATTTGGGCGATCTTTTTTTATGTCAAAAAAGGACCAGGCTAGGCAAGGCTTAGAGGCCATGCGACCTGTTGATCCACCCCGAATAATGCTCAGAGGCAGAGTGGTGGCTGAGGATGCAGTTGTAGACGTGCTACCAGTGCTCCGACTGTGTCCAGGAAGGCGCCAGGTTACTTCGACGTCGGTTGCATCCTCCTCCACCGCCTCTGTTGACCTCCTCGAGTGTCTGACTGTGGGTTGACAGTAGGTGGGATCTAGAACTTCATCATCAATTGTTGTGTTTGCACTCCCCTCCCCCTCAGACCGAGTTTCTTCTTGCCCTGACCGAATATTTAAGTTGTCATCCCAATCGGGTATCTGCGTCTCATCTTCATCAGTATGTTCCTCATTGTCTATAACCACAGGTGTTGGAAAGGCAGCATTTTGGTAGCCAACAGTTTGCATATGATGAAAGTCAACCTCCAAGCCATGTCATGCCCTTCTAAAAGCATGTAAAACACAGCGAGGGGACTCCAACCACAGTCTCCCTCGTTTCCACTAACTGGGCCACACACACCCCACTTGACTGGCATCGGTTGAGCCCCCTTTTGAAAAAGAAAAAGATGCTTTGCATGAAGCACTCTCAAAAATACGCGTGCCTTTCCCGTCCCCTGGCTGACCCAGGGGAAGAAAAGTCCTCTGAGAGCCATGATTTGTTCATTTTGGGTCTTTTAGAAACACAGCGAGGGGACTCCAACCACAGTCTCCTTCGTTGCCACTAACTGGGCCACACACACCCCACTTGACTGGCATCGGTTGAGCCCCCTTTTGAAAAAGAAAAAGATGCTTTGCATGAAGCACTCTCAAAAATACGCGTGCCTTTCCCGTCCCCTGGCTGACCCAGGGGAAGAAAAGTCCTCTGAGAGCCATGACTTGTTCATCTTGGTTCTTTTAGAGACACAGCGAGGGGACTCCAACCACAGTCTCCCTCGTTTCCACTAACTGGGCCACACACACCCCACTTGACTGGCATCAGTTGAGCCCCCTTTTGAAAAAGAAAAAGATGCTTTGCATGAAGCACTCTCAAAAATACGCGTGCCTTTCCCGTCCCCTGGCTGACCCAGGGGAAGAAAAGTCCTCTGAGAGCCATGATTTGTTCATTTTGGGTCTTTTAGAAACACAGCGAGGGGACTCCAACCACAGTCTCCTTCGTTGCCACTAACTGGGCCACACACACCCCACTTGACTGGCATCGGTTGAGCCCCCTTTTGAAAAAGAAAAAGATGCTTTGCATGAAGCACTCTCAAAAATACGCATGCCTTTCCCGTCCCCTGGCTGACCCAGGGGAAGAAAAGTCCTCTGAGAGCCATGATTTGTTCATTTTGGGTCTTTTAGAAACACAGCGAGGGGACTCCAACCACAGTCTCCCTCGTTTCCACTAACTGGGCCACACACACCCCACTTGACTGGCATCGGTTGAGCCCCCTTTTGAAAAAGAAAAAGATGCTTTGCATGAAGCACTCTCAAAAATACGCGTGCCTTTCCCGTCCCCTGGCTGACCCAGGGGAAGAAAAGTCCTCTGAGAGCCATGATTTGTTCATTTTGGGTCTTTTAGAAACACAGCGAGGGGACTCCAACCACAGTCTCCTTCGTTGCCACTAACTGGGCCACACACACCCCACTTGACTGGCATCGGTTGAGCCCCCTTTTGAAAAAGAAAAAGATGCTTTGCATGAAGCACTCTCAAAAATACGCATGCCTTTCCCGTCCCCTGGCTGACCCAGGGGAAGAAAAGTCCTCTGAGAGCCATGATTTGTTCATTTTGGGTCTTTTAGAAACACAGCGAGGGGACTCCAACCACAGTCTCCCTCGTTTCCACTAACTGGGCCACACACACCCCACTTGACTGGCATCGGTTGAGCCCCCTTTTGAAAAAGAAAAAGATGCTTTGCATGAAGCACTCTCAAAAATACGCGTGCCTTTCCCGTCCCCTGGCTGACCCAGGGGAAGAAAAGTCCTCTGAGAGCCATGACTTGTTCATCTTGGTTCTTTTAGAGACACAGCGAGGGGACTCCAACCACAGTCTCCCTCGTTTCCTCTAACTGGGCCACACACACCCCACTTGACTGGCATCGGTTGAGCCCCCTTTTGAAAAAGAAAAAGATGCTTTGCATGAAGCACTCTCAAAAATACGCGTGCCTTTCCCGTCCCCTGGCTGACCCAGGGGAAGAAAAGTCCTCTGAGAGCCATGATTTGTTCATTTTGGGTCTTTTAGAAACACAGCGAGGGGACTCCAACCACAGTCTCCTTCGTTGCCACTAACTGGGCCACACACACCCCACTTGACTGGCATCGGTTGAGCCCCCTTTTGAAAAAGAAAAAGATGCTTTGCATGAAGCACACTCAAAAATACGCGTGCCTTTCCCGTCCCCTGGCTGACCCAGGGGAAGAAAAGTCCTCTGAGAGCCATGACTTGTTCATCTTGGTTCTTTTAGAGACACAGCGAGGGGACTCCAACCACAGTCTCCCTCGTTTCCACTAACTGGGCCACACACACCCCACTTGACTGGCATCGGTTGAGCCCCCTTTTGAAAAAGAAAAAGATGCTTTGCATGAAGCACTCTCAAAAATACGCGTGCCTTTCCCGTCCCCTGGCTGACCCAGGGGAAGAAAAGTCCTCTGAGAGCCATGATTTGTTCATTTTGGGTCTTTTAGAAACACAGCGAGGGGACTCCAACCACAGTCTCCTTCGTTGCCACTAACTGGGCCACACACACCCCACTTGACTGGCATCGGTTGAGCCCCCTTTTGAAAAAGAAAAAGATGCTTTGCATGAAGCACTCTCAAAAATACGCATGCCTTTCCCGTCCCCTGGCTGACCCAGGGGAAGAAAAGTCCTCTGAGAGCCATGATTTGTTCATTTTGGGTCTTTTAGAAACACAGCGAGGGGACTCCAACCACAGTCTCCCTCGTTTCCACTAACTGGGCCACACACACCCCACTTGACTGGCATCGGTTGAGCCCCCTTTTGAAAAAGAAAAAGATGCTTTGCATGAAGCACTCTCAAAAATACGCGTGCCTTTCCCGTCCCCTGGCTGACCCAGGGGAAGAAAAGTCCTCTGAGAGCCATGACTTGTTCATCTTGGTTCTTTTAGAGACACAGCGAGGGGACTCCAACCACAGTCTCCCTCGTTTCCACTAACTGGGCCACACACACCCCACTTGACTGGCATCGGTTGAGCCCCCTTTTGAAAAAGAAAAAGATGCTTTGCATGAAGCACTCTCAAAAATACGCGTGCCTTTCCCGTCCCCTGGCTGACCCAGGGGAAGAAAAGTCCTCTGAGAGCCATGATTTGTTCATTTTGGGTCTTTTAGAAACACAGCGAGGGGACTCCAACCACAGTCTCCTTCGTTGCCACTAACTGGGCCACACACACCCCACTTGACTGGCATCGGTTGAGCCCCCTTTTGAAAAAGAAAAAGATGCTTTGCATGAAGCACTCTCAAAAATACGCGTGCCTTTCCCGTCCCCTGGCTGACCCAGGGGAAGAAAAGTCCTCTGAGAGCCATGACTTGTTCATCTTGGTTCTTTTAGAGACACAGCGAGGGGACTCCAACCACAGTCTCCCTCGTTTCCACTAACTGGGCCACACACACCCCACTTGACTGGCATCGGTTGAGCCCCCTTTTGAAAAAGAAAAAGATGCTTTGCATGAAGCACTCTCAAAAATACGCGTGCCTTTCCCGTCCCCTGGCTGACCCAGGGGAAGAAAAGTCCTCTGAGAGCCATGTCCACATTGTCAGTGGACAGACGCGTGTGCTTATCTGCCAGCAGACCCCCAGCAGCACTGAAGACAGGTTCCGAGAGAACGCTGGCTGCAGGACACGACAAGATCCCCAAGGCGTACGTGGCGAGCTCAGGCAATTTATCCAGATTGGAAGCCTAAAATGAGCAGGGCTCAAGTTGCACAATAATGGAATCGATGTTTCTTTGCATATACTCATATATCTGTGTGTCCTCCTCTTTTTCCTTGTCCAGCTGTTTTGTTTTCACATGAGTATATGTCCTTGTCACTTTCCCATGTGTTTGTGTTGTGTTGTGAGTTGTTTGTCACCTTTTGGACACCTTTGAGGGTGTTTTCTATGTGTTTTTATGTGTTTGTGATTGCCTGCCATTGTTTCCTATGCAGTTCGAGTTCGGTTCGTCGAACGTTCGACGAGCCGAACTCGAACGGGACCTCCGTTCGGCGAACCGACCTCGAGCCGAACCGGGACCGGTTCGCTCATCTCTAGTAGTGACGTCGCTGTGGTCGGTGAACAGCCTCTTTTCTAAGGGGGAGGTTCGTGCGGCGTCACAGCGACGTCACACGGCAGGCGTCCAATAGAAGCGTAGGGGTGGATAGCAGCCGCAGGAAAGTCACGCCCACCTTCTTGCCGGAGGACGCAGGTACGGTGTTGTTCGTTGTTTCTGGTGTCTCAAACATAGCAATGTGTGCTGCCTCAGGAACGACGAACAACCTGCGTCCTGAACCAGCAACGATTTTATGGAAATGAACTACGTGTCAACGATCAACGATAAGGTGAGTATTTTTGATCGCTAGCGGTTGCTTGTACGTGTCACACGCAACGACGTCACTAACGAGGCCGAATGTGCGTCATGAATTCCGTGACCCCCAACGACATCTCGTTAGCGATGTCGTTGCGTGTAAACCAGCCTTAACTGTAAAGAACCCTTTCCTATTTAGCTGCTGGAATCACTTTTCTTCCAGCAGCTAAATAGGAAAGGGTTCTTTACAGTTAGAGCAGTCTGAGTCATCTGCGGATAAGTCTCCTATGTGTCCCTCTTGTGTCTTACTTTAACATTTAGTGGTATTGATGAAGAGCTCATCCCACCCGTTCCCTATTTAGGGTCCAGCACTAGGGTCAGGTACCCGGCTCGGCTCATAGGTGCGGAACCTATCTAGGGTGGTGAGGGACCCCAGGGACCAGCTGTAGGTTTAGTCAGGGGTCACCATCTCCCCCTTTCCTAGATGCAGGTGTCCTCTTCCCTTCCCTGTCGCCGCTCGCTTCGTACTTCCTCGTACCTAGCGTGACAAAGGCTAGGAAGATAAAACATGAAGGATTTGCTTCAATGTGTAACTGGATCTTGCAAATACCTGGTGATGTGCTCAGTTTTGCTCTGCTCCAATGAGTGGATCAGTAATCTATGGCTCACAGATGGGACTCCTCTGGTCTGGCTCCTCTTTTGATTAGCCTGCATGGCACAATGTCATCATTGTGACTTGAACACACAACGACAGACAACATCGGCTAAGCAAATGAGGAGCCACAGATGCTGGCAGGTAGGAGCTACTTCTTGGGGCTCCCATCTAGTGGCCATGGATTTCTGACCTGGCCACTGGGCCAGAGTCCTGCACATTTATTGGTTCATCTGTAGTAGATAGATGTCGGTCCTGACTTATATTCTTGGGCATGTTGGAAGGTTTGATAAAGGGTTGGACAGTTACTTAGCGCTATCTCCAAAAAGTAGCACTAGGTGGTTTTCTGTTCTTTACAAATGGTTTTCCAATGGAACATAGCCAGTAAGACTCCATACAAAGCTGGTCTCCTTCAGATGAGTCAGTAGCCTCAAAGATGGAAATATGTTGGCCTCTTGACATAGATACAGATAAGGATTTGTTCATTTCTACATTGTGGTTTCATTTATTACATAAGTTACATCCCTATGCTGGATCCATCATAAGACAAAGATCAGTTGTGACTGATGACCACATTGACTGTCACCGCCCTCTCTCTGCATCTAGAGACTTGTGACAGAATCTGGGCCAGAGTCTCTCTGTGCTGTCTGATCTGAGACCCATCACATTAAATGTATTCCCATTCCTTTGGTGCTAAAAGGGTTAATGTCAGTTTTACTTTCCAGCAGCTTCTGACTCCTGGCCTCAGGTGTTTCCGGTTGGTGACCACTCCTTTCCCTTATATATGGTCACATCTCCCAGTAGAGGGGCCGGTTATTCTGATTCATTCTGAAATTAGGTTTCAAGGTGGAAGGAGCTGCTGGAACCCTTGTTGTGTGAAGTGGTGTAGGTTGCAGTCCTGGTGTCTGACTGCAACAGTAAAGTTGGGATTTCTCCTTTGTTATTTCCCCTGTCTGTTTTACCTTCCCTTCATGTTGTTTTAGTGCAGAGTTGGGACTAGCGATCCTCACCTGCCAGCTCACTAGCCACGGTTATTGCAGGGCTTCTTAGAATTTTAGGTATCTTGCTCAGCGACAGGTGTAGAACCTTTATAGGGCTTGCTAGGAGTGCAGGTTGCAGCTGCATGTGAGTGCAGGAGGTGTCCCATCATCTCCCTCCCTAGTGCCAGAGCCCACCATTGTTAAAGTGTCAACTGTGTACCCCTTGTTTGTTGTGGTGAAACCCCTGTTTGTTGTGTATCTGTCACGCTCCCCGTGTCCCAGCATCACTCCTTACCCACTGATCCAGCCCATGTGCTCACCAGTCATGGCTGCCGCTCCCGCTCTTGCTCACCTGAGTCCTGTTCCTGGTCTCAGGAGTCTGACTCTGAGTATTAGCCTCATGGTTCTGTATAGGACCAGGCCGCGCCCACTCTCCTGGTCTTATAGGCCCAGCACACCTGAAGCAGGTAATGACATGGGGCTGTGCTGGGTATATAAGACTTGCCTTTCCATGTGGGCGGGGCCTGATCAACGTGTCTTGTAGCTAGTCTTATGAGCTAGGTGCTCAGGTCCCCTGGTGCCGTGTCCTGCTGACTTCTTGTCATTGCTCCTTGGTACCTATGCCTGTTTACATTACTGTCCTAAAGAACTCTGTGACTCTGGTGACCTGTTTATACTTGTCCCTGCCACGTCAGCGCTCCGGCTGCCGTGTACCCTGCCATCCGGTGGGGTGCAAGGTCCAGTGGATCCACCTCCTGGGCCTACCAGTCTTCCCGGCCCTGACAGTATCTCGACCTTTCCCAAGTCCATACGTGACATTGACTTATCATAGGTTTATTTAGGTTCTGTTGAAATTTCTGTCGTTTTGACAAGAAAATTAGCGCAAACTCTTTTTTTTTTTAAGGGAAAATATGAAAAAATGTGATTTTCTGATGTTGAGTATTCTGCTGATCTGAGCCGTCTTGATTTGTTGACTGCTAGTCGTCTGACATTTGACCACCTATGTTAGGACCACTTGAGCTGTCAGACACCACAGTCTGGGTTTTATAATGACATTAGGCTGATTATATTTAGTTCATTGATAAATATTTTACAAGATGATAATATAGAGCTTATGCAATAAAATATGTGTATATTTCCACCATAGTGTATACACCAGATTATGCTACCAATATCTGCTGAGTGAGGATCTGACCTCTGGGATATCAAAGGATACAGACCTAGCTTTGTATTTGGGAATTATAGCACTGTTCTTCAGTTAATAAAAGAAAGCCTTTGTTCTAGGCGCCATTGGTCGGACTGTCAATATCAGTCAACGACGGCATAGCATAGGGTTCTAGGTACAGATCCAACCAAAAGCAACAACCCAAAGTCCTTTTTGGGACAGGGGCTCTTTTTGGCAACAATCTGAACTGCAGAATATGTTGACTTGTTATTTCCAATATCAGACTCTACAGCGGGTCCCAAACCTGTAGCTCAAGAGCCACTTGTGGCGCGTGGGCTCATGTTATGGGGCAGGTTTAGCAAACAGCTATGAAGAGCTGATGGAGAATTTTGTGAATAGCCCCACACAGAAGAGCACATCGGGATGTGTGTATACAATAATGGTGGGGAGAGGGAATAAGTATAGTAAACTGGAGACAGGACGATACCGCCAGTTAGAGGAGACATGAAGCTGGGTGCAATAATGTGGGGAGGGTGCTTGATGCAAGATTACATAGGGTAGAGTGGGAACCCTTTGATGTAAGTATCCTGCCAATGCAACAAGGTTTCTGTGTGCTTTCTGGGGGAAGCTTTGCCCATCATTTCATTGGGACTGTGGGGCTCTTGGTGTCACTATTGTGTAAATTGGAGGTTTCCCATCTATTAGAGCTGAATATGGTGCTCAAGTTTAGAAAGGTTGGGGACTGTTGATCTACTGTCATCTCGATGACCACCAGTGATCCCAGTCTACTGCACTGCCCTCCACGCATAAGTGAGTCACGTCCCATTCAAGTACATTTATACCAGGGATTGGAGATTTTGTCTTTTAAGGTGGCTTTACACGCTACGAGATCGCTAAAGCGATCTCATTGGGGTTACGGAATTTGTGACGCACATCCGGCCACGTTAACGTAGTCGTCTTTGCGTGTGACACCTATTAGCGATTTTGAATTGTTGCAAAAACGTTCAAAATCGCTAATCGGTGACATGCCCCCCTCTTCCCAATTATCGTTGCTTCTGCAGTAACGATGTTGTTCCTCGTTTCTGCGGCAGCACACATCGCTACGTGTGACACCGCAGGAACGAGGAACCTCTCCTTACCTGCGTGCCGCCAGCAATGAGGAAGGAAAGAGGTAGGCGGGATGTTTGTCCCGCTCATCTCCGCCCCTCCGCTTTGATTGGGCGGCCGCTTAGTGACGACGCTGTGACGCTGAACGAACCGCCCCCTTAGAAAGGAGGCGGTTCGCCGGTCACAGCGACGTCGCAGAGCGGGTAAGTACGTGTGACGCTGCCGTAGTGATAATGTTCGCTACAGCAGCGATCAACACATATCGGCCGTACGATGGGGGCGTGTGCTATCACGCTCGACATCGCTAGCATCGGCTAGCGATGTCGCAGCATGTAAAGCCCGCTTTACTGTCACTTTCCCAGCTCCTTGAGAGTAGCTATTAAGATGTGATTTATTTTCCTCTGTCAGAGATTGCTCTCATCATGATTATGTCAACTACATGATGACTTCATTCAGATCACTTAGGAAATGCATTATTCACACCTTCTACTGTTGTGTGGAGATGTAATGATGACAATTTGACAAATATGTAACCTAACGTGTTCTCTAATTTAAAGAAGTTGGCACTACTTGTTTATCGATAGGCCATGTTTAGGTAGGTCATCAATATCTGATCGGGAAGGGGGTGCACCATTCGGCACTATACATATGCAGACAGCATGTATGATTCCAAGCAGTCAGGCACGCTGTCAAACAGGATGGGGGCGCGGTCTGCCTGTAACCAATCACAGATGCCGGTACTGCCGGTGGATGGGGGAAGCAGTGCATATTCATGTGGTTAATGAGCAGCCCAGAAGTAGTGTTACAGTTGTGCGGAGACTGGTAAGCATAACGCTCCTGCAATATTCTTATTTTCTTTCTTTTTCCTTTATTTTATATTTGAATTACCCGAGTGGCAGGATCTGGATAGTTACCCACAGTTCTCTGAGAACTACGGGCTTCAGATTGGTTCATGGGTGCTAGGTTTTCTCACGCGGATCCAGACTTTTACAGTCTGGGTTATTAGAATCATGGAATCATAGAATGATAGAGTTGGAAGGGACCTCAAGGGCCATCGGGACCAACCCTCTGCGAGTGCAGGCTTTCCTAAATCATCCCAGCTATATGTTTATCCAGTTTCCGCTTTAAGATTTCCATTTATGGAGAGCTCACCACCTCCCATGGTCGCCTATTCCACTCCCTGACTGCCCTCAGTACCTCCGGTGGCCGCCTGTTCCACTCTCTGACTGCCCTCACTACCTCTAGTGGTCGCTTGTTCCACTCTCTGACTTCCCTCGCTGTCAGAATGTTTTTCCTAATGTCTAATCTGAATCTCCTTCCTTTTAGTTTCATCCCATTGCTTCATGTTGTTCCTTGTGCTAATGAGAATAGGGTAGTTCCCTCTGCACTATGACTACCTTTCAGATATTTGTAGACCGCTATTAAGTCTCCTCTCAGCCTTCTCTTTTTCAAACTAAACATCCCTAGTTCTTTTAGTTCGGCCATCACTACTTGTTGTGCTTTTTTCATTTTAGAGATTGGCATATTTGTAAGTCCCACAGGTGCTACCCATGACATTTCCAGGAGGGATTTTCCGGTCGTTGATTCCTATATTATTCCCAATTACCCTTACCCGGTATCAATAATATCACGGACACTGCTTGCGACTTGGTAAAAAATGGCCACAGCAGCCCTTTATTGCCTATTGTTTACACACTAACACAAGGGGGCGCCGTCCAACGGGCGTCCCCAACATTTAACAATAGGTAATACCATAATAATAATAATACAGTACGTAATACAATACGTAACCCTGGGTAGGCCCGATCCAGAAACCACCTTCCACCACCAAAACATGATCCCTGGCCGCAACACACACCGGGCCGGAGATGAAGTATGAATCACCTACGGATCAATACCCCCCACCTTGCAGGACCCATGCCTGCAAGATCCTTGTAACCGGAGCCACTATATCCTACAAGTGACTCTCCAATCAAATAACATTATCCGTTAAACCGCCTCTGGACCAGACCTACCCCCGCCATAAGTCCGGTCCAGAAACCATACTCCACCACCAGAACACAATCCCTGGCCGCAACACACCGACCCAGAGATACGAGGCATTAATCACCTACGGATCAATACCCCAATCTTGCAGGACCCCATGCCTGCAAGATCCCTGTAACCAAAGCCACTGTATTCCGCAAGTGACTCTTTAATCACACAAACCGTCAGAAAAACACGATCCCTGGCCGCAACACACCGACCCAGAGATACGAGGCATTAATCACCTACGGATCAATACCCCAACCTTGCAGGACCCCATGCCTGCAAGATCCCTGTAACCAAAGCCACTATATCCTACAAGTGACCCTTCAATCACACAACCGTCAGAAACACGATCCCTGGCCGAAACACACTGACCCAGAGATGGGGGCATTAATCACCTACGGATTAAAACCCCCCCAAGAAGCATCAAGTATCAACCGTGTCTCAAAACCTTACATTCCTCTTTACCTCCAACTCAATATTATCCCCGGCTGCAACCTCCAGCCCAGAGATATGAGGCATCAATCACCTACGGATCAATCCCCCATGTGCATAACAGTAACTGTGACCTCAAAAACCTTAAAGCCCGTTAGCGACTTTAATCCAACAACATCCCCGAGCTGCAACCAGCCCAGAGATAAGAGGTATTAATCACCTACGGATCAAAACCCCTATGCCTTGCAGAACCACGTGCTTGCACTGCACTTGGATCCAGAACCATGACCACAACCAGTGACTCCTCCTGCGATTACCATTTCACCAAAATGGATCACTGACCATAACAATGGTCCCATATTTAAATGAGGTAAAAGTCACCAAAGGAGTAATACCCTTACCCAAACCAAAAACACCCGTACTTTCAATTACCTATCACCTGGGGCACTATAGCCACCTGTGACTCCCTGGCAACCATCAACTCCTTAATATATAATCCTTGGCAACAACCCTGACCCATATATAAGGCATTGATCACCAACGGAGCAATACCTCCTCCCTGCAGACAACCTTGTACCTGCAGGTCACCAGTAACCGGAGCCACTGTACCTTCCCCAGTGGCTCTCCATCCAAACACCAGTAACAATTAGAGCTCCTCTGGACCAGACCTACCCCCGCTGCTGTGACAAAGGACATAATCCCCATTATTTATGCTGACCATACACATATACATCATACACATCATATACATATACATATATTCCCACATTACCCCCATCTTATTCACCCACTTCCAAGAATCCCAAATGACAATATACATCACAATCCACAAAGAAATCTCTTTTCTTTCGTTTTTTTTTTTTCTGGTCTGGAGCAGTGTTCCGAAGGACAGTCAGCACCAGGACAGGGGCCTTTCGGACCCCGGCAGGGCTAGGAGTCATCAGATCTGCTAAATCCGTTAGTGAAGGGGACGTAGATCCCCCAACAACCAAGTCCCGATTGAAGGCAACAGCTCAACCGTTACCGAGGAGACACCGCCACCGCCAAGGCACCAGTTTCCTCAGGGCCAGCGCCTGCGGGCAAAGTGTGGAGCTCCTCCGGCCCAGATTGTAGTCGGGGAGCGGGTAACCAGTGGGAATCCACCGCTACCAATAGACTTAACATAGGTGCAGGGAAGAGTGACCATCACCGTCAACTACCGGGGAGAGCAAGTGCAGCCGTCTGTGGGACCGTCCTACCAGCCGTTTGGTTTACCGTACAAACTGTGTCCGTGTCTCAGGCTGAGTGAGTACCACCGTGCCGCAAGGCACCGCGCTGCCCCCGCGTCCCTGCGCCCACCAGGCCCTGCATCTCCCATCTCATCACCGGGCCCCGGGAGCACCAACCCCTGCCCACGGAGGGGCAACCCAACAACTAGCTGCTCCCCCACCATCACTCCCGGGATCCCCGCATCGAGCAGCGGTGGTGAAATCACCACAACCGTGGGTGGCGTCACGAACTGTAACAATCCCCATCACCCCAACAACATCCCCTTTCACTCACGGGCGAGGAGTGCCGCTCGAGACAGCCCCCGGGATCCGGCTCACCACTCGAGCCACCACTGAGCAGCAGCCACCGGACCTGAGCAGAAGGGGTGAGCGTAGTGTGCTGACACCCTCCTCCCCGCCCGCGATAACTTGGCGTCACGAACAGGATCCTACCGCTCTGCCGTCTGGTAGAGGTGCGCCTTGTGACCGCCGGAGGTGTCCGGCTGAAAATTTCCAGAAGTCGCCATATTGGGCGCGAAAATTTCCCGCTCGAGCGTCTTCTCGAGCAGTAGAAACGCGAAGGCCAAGACCCCGCCCCGAGAGAGGAGTGGCCGGAAAGAGCTAAGGGGGACGGAAGCAAGATGTCTGCGCCCGACGGAGCCGCTGGAGGAGCGGCGGTCGCAGCTGCAATGGCACCCGCGGACGGGAATGGGCCTGGCCAGGTCCCGGCTGCAACGGCGGGAGGTGCCGCGGTCCCCGCGCTCGCTCAGGTCATGCCGTTCTCCTTGCCCTATGCGCCCGGAGCTGCCTGGCTACCGCAGTATGATGGGAAACCGGATGCCTTACAGGCCTTCCGGAAGAAGCTTGGCCCGTTGCTGGAGCTATACCCCCTGAATGATAAGCAACGTGCAGCGATAGTGCTGGGCCAGCTAACCGGTGCGGCTGAGCAGGAGGCGGAGACCTGGGCCGAGGGGGACAGGCTCTCTGTAGCCACCATCTTTAAGAAGCTACAGACTGCCTTTGAGACCCGTACTGAAGCGGAGCTGAGGATGCAGTTTTACCAGTGCCGGCAACGGGCTACGGATAGCATTCGGGACTATGCTTTACGGTTGCAAACCGCCCTCCGCACGCTAAAGCGGGTGAATCCTATTACTGAGGCGGATAGCAACAAGATGTTAACAGAGCAATTTGCGCAGGGGATGAGGTCCCCTGAGGATCGTAAACAACTCCGGCTGTGGGCCCTAGAATACCCTGATGTGGACTTTGCCGTATTAAAGGAGAGGGCCATTAAAGCATTACAACCCCCGGCCCCAGAAGCCCTGGAGCCAAACCCGTGGCCCATTGAGACTGCTCCTGTGGTGGTGACCCCTGCTCTATCAACCTCTTCAACATCCACCGCCTCAAGCAGCACTATGGAGGAGCTGGCAGCCCAGGTCCGTCGCATGGACGGAGACCTCGCCAAGATCCTTGCTGCACTCCAACCGATGGCCAAATCTCAGCCTTCAGCACCAATACAGCTTGCTGACAGCCCTGAAGATGTCCCCTGGATGCAGCGGAGAAGTGCTAACCAACCGCGGAGCAGGCCTCCCATCTGCTACAAGTGTCGTAAGCCTGGGCATTACTTTCGAGAGTGCCCGTTAAACGAGCAACCCCTGGGGCCCCGGGCCAATCCTCAGGAGTAGAACCCCATGGCCCCTCGGACTGGCGAGATCGATATGTCGGGGCTCGACCCATCATCCCCGTGGTTGTGGACGGCATACCGGTGATGGCTCTCTTGGACACTGGATCCCAGGTAACCACCATACCATATACATTGTACCAGCGGTATTGGGGAACAGACGAGCTGGCTCCCCCAGATACTAGTATAACGCTGATTGCTGCCAATGGACTCCCACTGACCGAAGTGGGGTACAAACAGGTGGCCATGACAGTGGGGCAAGCTGAACTGCAACACCAGGGTATGATTGTGATCATGAATGAGCCTAGTGATCATAACCCGAAGATAGTGCTGGGAACCAATGTGATGGAGCACTGTATGGGTGATGTGTTGGCCCTACTGCAACAGCTGGCCGCCACGGCGGCGGGGAGCCGACAGAGAGCTGTGCAGCGTGAGATCCGAGCCTTGATGTACCGCCAGCATGTAAATTCAACCGGAGGAGAGATTGGTGGAGTGAGAGTGATGGATGTGGCCCCGGTGCTTGTGCCCCCTAGAAGTGAGATGATGATTTGGTGTAGGGCAGCAGTAGGCCCTCAGGGGCGTGACTACCCTGCCATGATGGAGCCCATACCCTCCGAGCATTGGCCCACTGTGGTGGCCGCCCGAGGGGTGGTAGATGTAAAAAAGGGGAGGGTGCCCGTGAGAGTGCTGAATTGCGAGGAGGAAGAAGTCAGGCTGCCCCGGTATGCTACCATTGCCAAACTGCTCACCCTAGATCCTCACACCATCCACGAAACCAGTTCCTCGGTCCCTCTACCTACTACCAGCACTGCCCCGTCACCGGGAGAGGTAAAAGAGTGGCACCAACAGCTACATGTGGGCACTGATGACACCCCTACACATCACAAAGCGGGGGTATACAGGGTGGTGCAGGAGTATGAACAGGTTTTTAGTAAACACCCACTAGAATTCGGGCAGATCAGAGGGGTCCAACACCACATCCCCACTGGCGAACACCCCCCTATCAAAGAGAGGTACAGGCCTATTCCCCCTGCACATTACCAGTGTGCCAAGGATATGTTGAGAAATATGAAGGAGGCAGGGGTTATTCGGGATAGCTGTAGTCCCTGGGCCGCTCCGTTGGTACTGGTCAAGAAGAAGGATGGTACCATGCGGATGTGTGTGGACTACCGGAAGATTAACCAGATAACCCATAAAGATGCCTACCCGCTGCCCCGTATTGAAGAGTCGTTGGCCGCGCTGCGGACTGCAAATTACTTCTCCACCCTGGACCTCACCAGTGGATACTGGCAGGTGGCCGTGGCCCCGGAAGACCGGGAGAAAACCGCCTTCACCACTCCGATGGGGCTCTGTGAATTTAATAGTATGCCGTTCGGGCTGTGCAATGCCCCAGGAACCTTCCAACGGCTGATGGAGTGCTGTCTGGGGCACCTAAACTTCGAGACCGTCCTCTTGTATTTGGATGATGTGATTGTTTACTCCCAGACGTACGAAGCCCATCTGGAGCACCTGGCCGAGGTGTTCGTGTCCCTTGCCAAATATGGGATGAAGTTGAAGCCCTCCAAGTGCCACCTGCTGAAACCCCGGGTGCAGTACCTGGGGCATGTGGTGAGTGCAGAAGGTATAGGGTCCCACAGTTGCACCCCATCACCTTGAGCAGGACTCTTATAAGAGACAATGCCTTGAGACCACAGGTTGGCACGAAGTCCCTCACTTCGTCACTAAGGATGATTTCATTCTTCAGGGCTGGAGTGGTCTTTGTGGTGGGATGCAGGTCTGGAGAGCTTTTGTCATCCTATTATATAGATAAGAATAATGTATGTATTGTAGAAATGTCCCCTATCATGTTCCCTATTTTGTTTTTTTTGTCCACATTATGGTCCCCATCTTGTACATTATAACAAAGGTGCACTTTTTTTTAATATACACATTGGGACCATACGAATAATGACACTACAGCTACAGAGGTGACCGTCTGATAGCCCAGCTCGACTACCCATCTCTACTGAAGACCCTTACAGCTTTTTGAAAGTTGGGTGGAGGACATCATCTCTGGTATAGGGTCCCACAGTTGCACCCCATCACCTTGAGCAGGACTCTTATAAGAGTCAATGCCTTGAGACCACAGGTTGGCACGAAGTCCCTCACTTCGTTACTAAGGATAATTTCATTCTTCAGGGCTGGGATGGTCTTTGTGGTGGGATGCAGGTCTGGAGAGCTGTTGTCATCCTATTATATAGATAAGAATAATGTATGTATTGTAGAAATGTCCCCTATCATGTTCCCTATTTTGTTATTTTGTCCACATTATGGTCCCCATCTTGTACATTATAACAAAGGTGCACTTTTTTTAATATACACATTAAGACAATACGAATAATGACACTACAGCTACAGAGGTGACCGTCTGATAGCCCAGCTCGACTACCCATCTCTACTGAAGACCCTTACAGCTTTTGAAAGTTGGGTGTAGGACATCATCTCTGGTATAGGGTCCCACAGTTGCACCCCATCACCTTGAGCAGGACTCTTATAAGAGACAATGCCTTGAGACCACAGGTTGGCACGAAGTCTCTCACTTCGTCACTAAGGATGATTTCATTCTTCAGGGCTGGAGTGGTCTTTGTGGTGGGATGCAGGTCTGGAGAGCTGTTGTCATCCTATTATATAGATAAGAATAATGTATGTATTGTAGAAATGTCCCCTATCATGTTCCCTATTTTGTTTTTTTTGTCCACATTATGGTCCCCATCTTGTACATTATAACAAAGGTGCACTTTTTTTTAATATACACATTGGGACCATACGAATAATGACACTACAGCTACAGAGGTGACCGTCTGATAGCCCAGCTCGACTACCCATCTCTACTGAAGACCCTTACAGCTTTTTGAAAGTTAGGTGGAGGACATCATCTCTGGTATAGGGTCCCACAGTTGCACCCCATCACCTTGAGCAGGACTCTTATAAGAGACAATGCCTTGAGACCACAGGTTGGCACGAAGTCCCTCACTTCGCCACTAAGGATGATTTCATTCTTCAGGGCTGGAGTGGTCTTTGTGGTGGGATGCAGGTCTGGAGAGCTGTTGTCATCCTATTATATAAATAAGAATAATGTATGTATTGTAGAAATGTCCCCTATCATGTTCCCTATTTTGTTTTTTTTGTCCACATTATGGTCCCCATCTTGTACATTATAACAAAGGTGCACTTTTTTTTAATATACACATTGGGACCTTATGAATAATGACACTACAGCTACAGAGGTGACCGTCTGATAGCCCAGCTCGACTACCCATCTCTACTGAAGACCCTTACAGCTTTTTGAAAGTTGGGTGGAGGACATCATCTCTGGTATAGGGTCCCACAGTTGCACCCCATCACCTTGAGCAGGACTCTTATAAGAGACAATGCCTTGAGACCACAGGTTGGCACGAAGTCCCTCACTTCGTCACTAAGGATGATTTCATTCTTCAGGGCTGGAGTGGTCTTTGTGGTGGGATGCAGGTCTGGAGAGCTGTTGTCATCCTATTATATATATAAGAATAATGTATGTATTGTAGAAATGTCCCCTATCATGTTCCCTATTTTGTTTTTTTTGTCCACATTATGGTCCCCATCTTGTACATTATAACAAAGGTGCACTTTTTTTTAATATACACATTGGGACCATACGAATAATGACACTACAGCTACAGAGGTGACCGTCTGATAGCCCAGCTCGACTACCCATCTCTACTGAAGACCCTTACAGCTTTTGAAAGTTGGGTGGAGGACATCATCTCTGGTATAGGGTCCCACAGTTGCACCCCATCACCTTGAGCAGGACTCTTATAAGAGTCAATGCCTTGAGACCACAGGTTGGCACGAAGTCCCTCACTTCGTTACTAAGGATAATTTCATTCTTCAGGGCTGGGATGGTCTTTGTGGTGGGATGCAGGTCTGGAGAGCTGTTGTCATCCTATTATATAGATAAGAATAATGTATGTATTGTAGAAATGTCCCCTATCATGTTCCCTATTTTGTTTTTTTTGTCCACATTATGGTCCCCATCTTGTACATTATAACAAAGGTGCACTTTTTCTTAATATACACATTGGGACCATACGAATAATGACACTACAGCTACAGAGGTGACCGTCTGATAGCCCAGCTCGACTACCCATCTCTACTGAAGACCCTTACAGCTTTTGAAAGTTGGGTGGAGGACATCATCTCTGGTATAGGGTCCCACAGTTGCACCCCATCACCTTGAGCAGGACTCTTATAAGAGACAATGCCTTGAGACCACAGGTTGGCACGAATTCTCTCACTTCGTCACTAAGGATGATTTCATTCTTCAGGGCTGGAGTGGTCTTTGTGGTGGGATGCAGGTCTGGAGAGCTGTTGTCATCCTATTATATAGATAAGAATAATGTATGTATTGTAGAAATGTCCCCTATCATGTTCCCTATTTTGTTTTTTTTGTCCACATTATGGTCCCCATCTTGTACATTATAACAAAGGTGCACTTTTTTTTAATATACACATTGGGACCATACGAATAATGACACTACAGCTACAGAGGTGACCGTCTGATAGCCCAGCTCGACTACCCATCTCTACTGAAGACCCTTACAGCTTTTTGAAAGTTAGGTGGAGGACATCATCTCTGGTATAGGGTCCCACAGTTGCACCCCATCACCTTAAGCAGGACTCTTATAAGAGACAATGCCTTGAGACCACAGGTTGGCACGAAGTCCCTCACTTCGTCACTAAGGATGATTTCATTCTTCAGGGCTGGAGTGGTCTTTGTGGTGGGATGCAGGTCTGGAGAGCTGTTGTCATCCTATTATATAGATAAAAATAATGTATGTATTGTAGAAATGTCCCCTATCATGTTCCCTATTTTGTTTTTTTTGTCCACATTATGGTCGCCATCTTGTACATTATAACAAAGGTGCACTTTTTTTTTTAATATACACATTGGGACCATACGAATAATGACACTACAGCTACAGAGGTGACCGTCTGATAGCCCAGCTCGACTACCCATCTCTACTGAAGACCCTTACAGCTTTTGAAAGTTGGGTGGAGGACATCATCTCTGGTATAGGGTCCCACAGTTGCACCCCATCACCTTGAGCAGGACTCTTATAAGAGTCAATGCCTTGAGACCACAGGTTGGCACGAAGTCCCTCACTTCGTTACTAAGGATAATTTCATTCTTCAGGGCTGGGATGGTCTTTGTGGTGGGATGCAGGTCTGGAGAGCTGTTGTCATCCTATTATATAAATAAGAATAATGTATGTATTGTAGAAATGTCCCCTATCATTTTCCCTATTTTGTTTTTTTGGTCCACATTATGGTCCCCATCTTGTACATTATAACAAAGGTGCACTTTTTTTTAATATACACATTGGGACCTTACGAATAATGACACTACAGCTACAGAGGTGACCGTCTGATAGCCCAGCTCGACTACCCATCTCTACTGAAGACCCTTACAGCTTTTGAAAGTTGGGTGGAGGACATCATCTCTGGTATAGGGTCCCACAGTTGCACCCCATCACCTTGAGCAGGACTCTTATAAGAGACAATGCCTTGAGACCACAGGTTGGCACGAAGTCTCTCACTTCGTCACTAAGGATGATTTCATTCTTCAGGGCTGGAGTGGTCTTTGTGGTGGGATGCAGGTCTGGAGAGCTGTTGTCATCCTATTATATAGATAAGAATAATGTATGTATTGTAGAAATGTCCCCTATCATGTTCCCTATTTTGTTTTTTTTGTCCACATTATGGTCCCCATCTTGTACATTATAACAAAGGTGCACTTTTTTTTAATATACACATTGGGACCATACGAATAATGACACTACAGCTACAGAGGTGACCGTCTGATAGCCCAGCTCGACTACCCATCTCTACTGAAGACCCTTACAGCTTTTTGAAAGTTAGGTGGAGGACATCATCTCTGGTATAGGGTCCCACAGTTGCACCCCATCACCTTAAGCAGGACTCTTATAAGAGACAATGCCTTGAGACCACAGGTTGGCACGAAGTCCCTCACTTCGTCACTAAGGATGATTTCATTCTTCAGGGCTGGAGTGGTCTTTGTGGTGGGATGCAGGTCTGGAGAGCTGTTGTCATCCTATTATATAGATAAAAATAATGTATGTATTGTAGAAATGTCCCCTATCATGTTCCCTATTTTGTTTTTTTTGTCCACATTATGGTCGCCATCTTGTACATTATAACAAAGGTGCACTTTTTTTTTTAATATACACATTGGGACCATACGAATAATGACACTACAGCTACAGAGGTGACCGTCTGATAGCCCAGCTCGACTACCCATCTCTACTGAAGACCCTTACAGCTTTTTGAAAGTTGGGTGTAGGACATCATCTCTGGTATAGGGTCCCACAGTTGCACCCCATCACCTTTAGCAGGACTCTTATAAGAGTCAATGCCTTGAGACCACAGGTTGGCACGAAGTCCCTCACTTCGTTACTAAGGATAATTTCATTCTTCAGGGCTGGGATGGTCTTTGTGGTGGGATGCAGGTCTGGAGAGCTGTTGTCATCCTATTATATAGATAAGAATAATGTATGTATTGTAGAAATGTCCCCTATCATGTTCCCTATTTTGTTTTTTTTTCCACATTATGGTCCCCATCTTGTACATTATAACAAAGGTGCACTTTTTTTTAATATACACATTGGGACCATACGAATAATGACACTACAGCTACAGAGGTGACCGTCTGATAGCCCAGCTCGACTACCCATCTCTACTGAAGACCCTTACAGCTTTTTGAAAGTTGGGTGGAGGACATCATCTCTGGTATAGGGTCCCACAGTTGCACCCCATCACCTTGAGCAGGACTCTTATAAGAGACAATGCCTTGAGACCACAGGTTGGCACGAAGTCCCTCACTTCGTCACTAAGGATGATTTCATTCTTCAGGGCTGGAGTGGTCTTTGTGGTGGGATGCAGGTCTGGAGAGCTGTTGTCATCCTATTATATATATAAGAATAATGTATGTATTGTAGAAATGTCCCCTATCATGTTCCCTATTTTGTTTTTTTTGTCCACATTATGGTCCCCATCTTGTACATTATAACAAAGGTGCACTTTTTTTTAATATACACATTGGGACCATACGAATAATGACACTACAGCTACAGAGGTGACCGTCTGATAGCCCAGCTCGACTACCCATCTCTACTGAAGACCCTTACAGCTTTTGAAAGTTGGGTGGAGGACATCATCTCTGGTATAGGGTCCCACAGTTGCACCCCATCACCTTGAGCAGGACTCTTATAAGAGACAATGCCTTGAGACCACAGGTTGGCACGAAGTCTCTCACTTCGTCACTAAGGATGATTTCATTCTTCAGGGCTGGAGTGGTCTTTGTGGTGGGATGCAGGTCTGGAGAGCTGTTGTCATCCTATTATATAGATAAGAATAATGTATGTATTGTAGAAATGTCCCCTATCATGTTCCCTATTTTGTTTTTTTTGTCCACATTATGGTCCCCATCTTGTACATTATAACAAAGGTGCACTTTTTTTTAATATACACATTGGGACCATACGAATAATGACACTACAGCTACAGAGGTGACCGTCTGATAGCCCAGCTCGACTACCCATCTCTACTGAAGACCCTTACAGCTTTTTGAAAGTTAGGTGGAGGACATCATCTCTGGTATAGGGTCCCACAGTTGCACCCCATCACCTTAAGCAGGACTCTTATAAGAGACAATGCCTTGAGACCACAGGTTGGCACGAAGTCCCTCACTTCGTCACTAAGGATGATTTCATTCTTCAGGGCTGGAGTGGTCTTTGTGGTGGGATGCAGGTCTGGAGAGCTGTTGTCATCCTATTATATAGATAAAAATAATGTATGTATTGTAGAAATGTCCCCTTTCATGTTCCCTATTTTGTTTTTTTTGGTCCACATTATGGTCCCCATCTTGTACATTATAACAAAGGTGCACTTTTTTTTAATATACACATTGGGACCATACGAATAATGACACTACAGCTACAGAGGTGACCGTCTGATAGCCCAGCTCGACTACCCATCTCTACTGAAGACCCTTACAGCTTTTTGAAAGTTGGGTGGAGGACATCATCTCTGGTATAGGGTCCCACAGTTGCACCCCATCACCTTGAGCAGGACTCTTATAAGAGTCAATGCCTTGAGACCACAGGTTGGCATGAAGTCCCTCACTTCGTTACTAAGGATAATTTTATTCTTCAGGGCTGGGATGGTCTTTGTGGTGGGATGCAGGTCTGGAGAGCTGTTGTCATCCTATTATATAGATAAGAATAATGTATGTATTGTAGAAATGTCCCCTATCATGTTCCCTATTTTGTTTTTTTTTTCCACATTATGATCCCCATCTTGTACATTATAACAAAGGTGCACTTTTTTTTAATATACACATTGGGACCATACGAATAATGACACTACAGCTACAGAGGTGACCGTCTGATAGCCCAGCTCGACTACCCATCTCTACTGAAGACCCTTACAGCTTTTTGAAAGTTGGGTGGAGGACATCATCTCTGGTATAGGGTCCCACAGTTGCACCCCATCACCTTTAGCAGGACTCTTATAAGAGACAATGCCCTGAGACCACAGGTTGGCACGAAGTCCCTCACTTCGTCACTAAGGATGATTTCATTCTTCAGGGCTGGAGTGGTCTTTGTGGTGGGATGCAGGTCTGGAGAGCTGTTGTCATCCTATTATATAGATAAGAATAATGTAATGACACTACAGCTACAGAGGTGACCGTCTGATAGCCCAGCTCGACTACCCAACTCTACTGAAGACCCTTACAGCTTTTGAAAGTTGGGTGGAGGACATCATCTCTGGTATAGGGTCCCACAGTTGCTCCCCATCACCTTGAGCAGGACTCTTATAAGAGACAATGCCTTGAGACCACAGGTTGGCACGAAGTCTCTCACTTCGTCACTAAGGATGATTTCATTCTTCAGGGCTGGAGTGGTCTTTGTGGTGGGATGCAGGTCTGGAGAGCTGTTGTCATCCTATTATATAGATAAGAATAATGTATGTATTGTAGAAATGTCCCCTATCATGTTCCCTATTTTGTTTTTTTTGTCCACATTATGGTCCCCATCTTGTACATTATAACAAAGGTGCACTTTTTTTTAATATACACATTGGGACCATACGAATAATGACACTACAGCTACAGAGGTGACCGTCTGATAGCCCAGCTCGACTACCCATCTCTACTGAAGACCCTTACAGCTTTTTGAAAGTTAGGTGGAGGACATCATCTCTGGTATAGGGTCCCACAGTTGCACCCCATCACCTTAAGCAGGACTCTTATAAGAGACAATGCCTTGAGACCACAGGTTGGCACGAAGTCTCTCACTTCGTCACTAAGGATGATTTCATTCTTCAGGGCTGGAGTGGTCTTTGTGGTGGGATGCAGGTCTGGAGAGCTGTTGTCATCCTATTATATAGATAAGAATAATGTATGTATTGTAGAAATGTCCCCTATCATGTTCCCTATTTTGTTTTTTTTGTCCACATTATGGTCCCCATCTTGTACATTATAACAAAGGTGCACTTTTTTTTAAATATACACATTGGGACCATACGAATAATGACACTACAGCTACAGAGGTGACCGTCTGATAGCCCAGCTCGACTACCCATCTCTACTGAAGACCCTTACAGCTTTTGAAAGTTGGGTGGAGGACATCATCTCTGGTATAGGGTCCCACAGTTGCACCCCATCACCTTGAGCAGGACTCTTATAAGAGACAATGCCTTGAGACCACAGGTTGGCACGAAGTCTCTCACTTCGTCACTAAGGATGATTTCATTCTTCAGGGCTGGAGTGGTCTTTGTGGTGGGATGCAGGTCTGGAGAGCTGTTGTCATCCTATTATATAGATAAGAATAATGTATGTATTGTAGAAATGTCCCCTATCATGTTCCCTATTTTGTTTTTTTTGTCCACATTATGGTCCCCATCTTGTACATTATAACAAAGGTGCACTTTTTTTTAATATACACATTGGGACCATACGAATAATGACACTACAGCTACAGAGGTGACCGTCTGATAGCCCAGCTCGACTACCCATCTCTACTGAAGACCCTTACAGCTTTTTGAAAGTTAGGTGGAGGACATCATCTCTGGTATAGGGTCCCACAGTTGCACCCCATCACCTTAAGCAGGACTCTTATAAGAGACAATGCCTTGAGACCACAGGTTGGCACGAAGTCCCTCACTTCGTCACTAAGGATGATTTCATTCTTCAGGGCTGGAGTGGTCTTTGTGGTGGGATGCAGGTCTGGAGAGCTGTTGTCATCCTATTATATAAATAAGAATAATGTATGTATTGTAGAAATGTCCCCTATCATGTTCCCTATTTTGTTTTTTTTGTCCACATTATGGTCCCCATCTTGTACATTATAACAAAGGTGCACTTTTTTTTAATATACACATTGGGACCTTACGAATAATGACACTACAGCTACAGAGGTGACCGTCTGATAGCCCAGCTCGACTACCCATCTCTACTGAAGACCCTTACAGCTTTTTGAAAGTTGGGTGGAGGACATCATCTCTGGTATAGGGTCCCACAGTTGCACCCCATCACCTTGAGCAGGACTCTTATAAGAGACAATGCCTTGAGACCACAGGTTGGCACGAAGTCCCTCACTTCGTCACTAAGGATGATTTCATTCTTCAGGGCTGGAGTGGTCTTTGTGGTGGGATGCAGGTCTGGAGAGCTGTTGTCATCCTATTATATAGATAAGAATAATGTATGTATTGTAGAAATGTCCCCTATCATGTTCCCTATTTTGTTTTTTTTTCCACATTATGGTCCCCATCTTGTACATTATAACAAAGGTGCACTTTTTTTTAATATACACATTGGGACCATACGAATAATGACACTACAGCTACAGAGGTGACCGTCTGATAGCCCAGCTCGACTACCCATCTCTACTGAAGACCCTTACAGCTTTTTGAAAGTTGGGTGGAGGACATCATCTCTGGTATAGGGTCCCAAAGTTGCACCCCATCACCTTGAGCAGGACTCTTATAAGAGACAATGCCTTGAGACCACAGGTTGGCACGAAGTCCCTCACTTCGTTACTAAGGATAATTTCATTCTTCAGGGCTGGGATGGTCTTTGTGGTGGGATGCAGGTCTGGAGAGCTGTTGTCATCCTATTATATAGATAAGAATAATGTATGCATTGTAGAAATGTCCCCTATCATGTTCCCTATTTTGTTATTTTGTCCACATTATGGTCCCCATCTTGTACATTATAACAAATGTGCACTTTTTTATAATTTACACATTGGGACCATACGAATAATGACACTACAGCTACAGAGGTGACCGTCTGATAGCCCAGCTCGACTTCTCATCTCTACTGAAGACCCTTACAGCTTTTGAAAGTTGGGTGGAGGACATCATCTCTGGTATAGGGTCCCACAGTTGCACCCCATCACCTGGAGCAGAACTCTTATAAGAGACAATGCCTTGAGACCACAGGTTGGCACTAAGTCCCTCACTTCGTCACTAAGGATGATTTCATTCTTCAGGGCTGGAGTGGTCTTTGTGGTGGGATGCAGGTCTGGAGAGCTGTTGTCATCCTATTATATAGATAAGAATAATGTATGTATTGTAGAAATGTCCCCTATCATGTTCCCTATTTTGTTTTTTTTGTCCACATTATGGTCCCCATCTTGTACATTATAACAAAGGTGCACTTTTTTTTAATATACACATTGGGACCATACGAATAATGACACTACAGCTACAGAGGTGACCGTCTGATAGCCCAGCTCGACTACCCATCTCTACTTAAGACCCTTACAGCTTTTTGAAAGTTGGGTGGAGGACATCATCTCTGGTATAGGGTCCCACAGTTGCACCCCATCACCTTGAGCAGGACTCTGATAAGAGACAATGCCTTGAGACCACAGGTTGGCACGAAGTCCCTCACTTCGTCACTAAGGATGATTTCATTCTTCAGGGCTGGAGTGGTCTTTGTGGTGGGATGCAGGTCTGGAGAGCTGTTGTCATCCTATTATATAGATAAGAATAATGTATGTATTGTAGAAATGTCCCCTATCATGTTCCCTATTTTGTTTTTTTTTCCACATTATGGTCCCCATCTTGTACATTATAACAAAGGTGCACTTTTTTTTAATATACACATTGGGACCATACGAATAATGACACTACAGCTACAGAGGTGACCGTCTGATAGCCCAGCTCGACTACCCATCTCTACTGAAGACCCTTACAGCTTTTGAAAGTTGGGTGGAGGACATCATCTCTGGTATAGGGTCCCACAGTTGCACCCCATCACCTTGAGCAGGACTCTTATAAGAGACAATGCCTTGAGACCACAGGTTGGCACGAAGTCTCTCACTTCGTCACTAAGGATGATTTCATTCTTCAGGGCTGGAGTGGTCTTTGTGGTGGGATGCAGGTCTGGAGAGCTGTTGTCATCCTATTATATAGATAAGAATAATGTATGTATTGTAGAAATGTCCCCTATCATGTTCCCTATTTTGTTTTTTTTGTCCACATTATGGTCCCCATCTTGTACATTATAACAAAGGTGCACTTTTTTTTAATATACACATTGGGACCATACGAATAATGACACTACAGCTACAGAGGTGACCGTCTGATAGCCCAGCTCGACTACCCATCTCTACTGAAGACCCTTACAGCTTTTTGAAAGTTAGGTGGAGGACATCATCTCTGGTATAGGGTCCCACAGTTGCACCCCATCACCTTAAGCAGGACTCTTATAAGAGACAATGCCTTGAGACCACAGGTTGGCACGAAGTCCCTCACTTCGTCACTAAGGATGATTTCATTCTTCAGGGCTGGAGTGGTCTTTGTGGTGGGATGCAGGTCTGGAGAGCTGTTGTCATCCTATTATATAAATAAGAATAATGTATGTATTGTAGAAATGTCCCCTATCATGTTCCCTATTTTGTTTTTTTTGTCCACATTATGGTCCCCATCTTGTACATTATAACAAAGGTGCACTTTTTTTTAATATACACATTGGGACCTTACGAATAATGACACTACAGCTACAGAGGTGACCGTCTGATAGCCCAGCTCGACTACCCATCTCTACTGAAGACCCTTACAGCTTTTTGAAAGTTGGGTGGAGGACATCATCTCTGGTATAGGGTCCCACAGTTGCACCCCATCACCTTGAGCAGGACTCTTATAAGAGACAATGCCTTGAGACCACAGGTTGGCACGAAGTCCCTCACTTCGTCACTAAGGATGATTTCATTCTTCAGGGCTGGAGTGGTCTTTGTGGTGGGATGCAGGTCTGGAGAGCTGTTGTCATCCTATTATATAGATAAGAATAATGTATGTATTGTAGAAATGTCCCCTATCATGTTCCCTATTTTGTTTTTTTTTCCACATTATGGTCCCCATCTTGTACATTATAACAAAGGTGCACTTTTTTTTAATATACACATTGGGACCATACGAATAATGACACTACAGCTACAGAGGTGACCGTCTGATAGCCCAGCTCGACTACCCATCTCTACTGAAGACCCTTACAGCTTTTTGAAAGTTGGGTGGAGGACATCATCTCTGGTATAGGGTCCCAAAGTTGCACCCCATCACCTTGAGCAGGACTCTTATAAGAGACAATGCCTTGAGACCACAGGTTGGCACGAAGTCCCTCACTTCGTTACTAAGGATAATTTCATTCTTCAGGGCTGGAGTGGTCTTTGTGGTGGGATGCAGGTCTGGAGAGCTGTTGTCATCCTATTATATAGATAAGAATAATGTATGCATTGTAGAAATGTCCCCTATCATGTTCCCTATTTTGTTATTTTGTCCACATTATGGTCCCCATCTTGTACATTATAACAAATGTGCACTTTTTTATAATTTACACATTGGGACCATACGAATAATGACACTACAGCTACAGAGGTGACCGTCTGATAGCCCAGCTCGACTACCCATCTCTACTTAAGACCCTTACAGCTTTTTGAAAGTTGGGTGGAGGACATCATCTCTGGTATAGGGTCCCACAGTTGCACCCCATCACCTTGAGCAGGACTCTGATAAGAGACAATGCCTTGAGACCACAGGTTGGCACGAAGTCCCTCACTTCGTCACTAAGGATGATTTCATTCTTCAGGGCTGGAGTGGTCTTTGTGGTGGGATGCAGGTCTGGAGAGCTGTTGTCATCCTATTATATAAATAAGAATAATGTATGTATTGTAGAAATGTCCCCTATCATGTTCCCTATTTTGTTTTTTTTGTCCACATTATGGTCCCCATCTTGTACATTATAACAAAGGTGCACTTTTTTTTAATATACACATTGGGACCTTACGAATAATGACACTACAGCTACAGAGGTGACCGTCTGATAGCCCAGCTCGACTACCCATCTCTACTGAAGACCCTTACAGCTTTTTGAAAGTTGGGTGGAGGACATCATCTCTGGTATAGGGTCCCACAGTTGCACCCCATCACCTTGAGCAGGACTCTTATAAGAGACAATGCCTTGAGACCACAGGTTGGCACGAAGTCCCTCACTTCGTCACTAAGGATGATTTCATTCTTCAGGGCTGGAGTGGTCTTTGTGGTGGGATGCAGGTCTGGAGAGCTGTTGTCATCCTATTATATAGATAAGAATAATGTATGTATTGTAGAAATGTCCCCTATCATGTTCCCTATTTTGTTTTTTTTGTCCACATTATGGTCCCCATCTTGTACATTATAACAAAGGTGCACTTTTTTTTAATATACACATTGGGACCATACGAATAATGACACTACAGCTACAGAGGTGACCGTCTGATAGCCCAGCTCGACTACCCATCTCTACTTAAGACCCTTACAGCTTTTTGAAAGTTGGGTGGAGGACATCATCTCTGGTATAGGGTCCCACAGTTGCACCCCATCACCTTGAGCAGGACTCTGATAAGAGACAATGCCTTGAGACCACAGGTTGGCACGAAGTCCCTCACTTCGTCACTAAGGATGATTTCATTCTTCAGGGCTGGAGTGGTCTTTGTGGTGGGATGCAGGTCTGGAGAGCTGTTGTCATCCTATTATATAAATAAGAATAATGTATGTATTGTAGAAATGTCCCCTATCATGTTCCCTATTTTGTTTTTTTTGTCCACATTATGGTCCCCATCTTGTACATTATAACAAAGGTGCACTTTTTTTTAATATACACATTGGGACCTTACGAATAATGACACTACAGCTACAGAGGTGACCGTCTGATAGCCCAGCTCGACTACCCATCTCTACTGAAGACCCTTACAGCTTTTTGAAAGTTGGGTGGAGGACATCATCTCTGGTATAGGGTCCCAAAGTTGCACCCCATCACCTTGAGCAGGACTCTTATAAGAGACAATGCCTTGAGACCACAGGTTGGCACGAAGTCCCTCACTTCGTTACTAAGGATAATTTCATTCTTCAGGGCTGGGATGGTCTTTGTGGTGGGATGCAGGTCTGGAGAGCTGTTGTCATCCTATTATATAGATAAGAATAATGTATGTATTGTAGAAATGTCCCCTATCATGTTCCCTATTTTGTTATTTTGTCCACATTATGGTCCCCATCTTGTACATTATAACAAATGTGCACTTTTTTATAATTTACACATTGGGACCATACGAATAATGACACTACAGCTACAGAGGTGACCGTCTGATAGCCCAGCTCGACTACTCATCTCTACTGAAGACCCTTACAGCTTTTGAAAGTTGGGTGGAGGACATCATCTCTGGTATAGGGTCCCACAGTTGCACCCCATCACCTGGAGCAGAACTCTTATAAGAGACAATGCCTTGAGACCACAGGTTGGCACTAAGTCCCTCACTTCGTCACTAAGGATGATTTCATTCTTCAGGGCTGGAGTGGTCTTTGTGGTGGGATGCAGGTCTGGAGAGCTGTTGTCATCCTATTATATAGATAAGAATAATGTATGTATTGTAGAAATGTCCCCTATCATGTTCCCTATTTTGTTTTTTTTGTCCACATTATGGTCCCCATCTTGTACATTATAACAAAGGTGCACTTTTTTTTAATATACACATTGGGACCATACGAATAATGACACTACAGCTACAGAGGTGACCGTCTGATAGCCCAGCTCAACTACTCATCTCTATTGAAGACCCTTACAGCTTTTGAAAGTTGGGTGGAGGACATCATCTCTGGTATAGGGTCCCACAGTTGCACCCCATCACCTTGAGCAGGACTCTTATAAGAGACAATGCCTTGAGACCACAGGTTGGCACGAAGTCCCTCACTTCGTCACTAAGGATGATTTCATTCTTCAGGGCTGGAGTGGTCTTTGTGGTGGGATGCAGGTCTGGAGAGCTGTTGTCATCCTATTATATAGATAAGAATAATGTATGTATTGTAGAAATGTCCCCTATCATGTTCCCTATTTTGTTATTTTGTCCACATTATGGTCCCCATCTTGTACATTATAACAAATGTGCACTTTTTTTTAATTTACGCATTGGGACCATACGAATAATGACACTACAGCTACAGAGGTGACCGTCTGATAGCCCAGCTCAACTACTCATCTCTACTGAAGACCCTTACAGCTTTTGAAAGTTGGGTGGAGGACATCATCTCTGGTATAGGGTCCCACAGTTGCACCCCATCACCTTGAGCAGGACTCTTATAAGAGACAATGCCTTGAGACCACAGGTTGGCACGAAGTCCCTCACTTCGTCACTTAGGATGATTTCATTCTTCAGGGCTGGGATGGTCTTTGTGGTGGGATGCAGGTCTGGAGAGCTGTTGTCATCCTATTATATAGATGAGAATAATGTATGTATTGTAGAAATGTCCCCTATCATGTTCCCTATTTTGTTTTTTTTGTCCACATTATGGTCCCCATCTTGTACATTATAACAAAGGTGCACTTTTTTTTAATATACACATTGGGACCATACGAATAATGACACTACAGCTACAGAGGTGACCGTCTGATAGCCCAGCTCGACTACCCATCTCTACTGAAGACCCTTACAGCTTTTTGAAAGTTGGGTGGAGGACATCATCTCTGGTATAGGGTCCCACAGTTGCACCCCATCACCTTGAGCAGGACTCTTATAAGAGTCAATGCCTTGAGACCACAGGTTGGCACGAAGTCCCTCACTTCGTTACTAAGGATAATTTCATTCTTCAGGGCTGGGATGGTCTTTGTGGTGGGATGCAGGTCTGGAGAGCTGTTGTCATCCTATTATATAGATAAGAATAATGTATGTATTGTAGAAATGTCCCCTATCATGTTCCCTATTTTGTTTTTTTTGTCCACATTATGGTCCCCATCTTGTACATTATAACAAATGTGCACTTTTTTTTTAATTTACACATTGGGACCATACGAATAATGACACTACAGCTACAGAGGTGACCGTCTGATAGCCCAGCTCGACTACTCATCTCTACTGAAGACCCTTACAGCTTTTGAAAGTTGGGTGGAGGACATCATCTCTGGTATAGGGTCCCACAGTTGCACCCCATCACCTTGAGCAGAACTCTTATAAGAGACAATGCCTTGAGACCACAGGTTGGCACTAAGTCCCTCACTTCGTCACTAAGGATGATTTCATTCTTCAGGGCTGGAGTGGTCTTTGTGGTGGGATGCAGGTCTGGAGAGCTGTTGTCATCCTATTATATAGATAAGAATAATGTATGTATTGTAGAAATGTCCCCTATCATGTTCCCTATTTTGTTTTTTTTTCCACATTATGGTCCCCATCTTGTACATTATAACAAAGGTGCACTTTTTTTTAATATACACATTGGGACCATACGAATAATGACACTACAGCTACAGAGGTGACCGTCTGATAGCCCAGCTCGACTACCCATCTCTACTGAAGACCCTTACAGCTTTATGAAAGTTGGGTGGAGGACATCATCTCTGGTATAGGGTCCCACAGCTGCACCCCATCACCTTGAGCAGGACTCTTATAAGAGACAATGCCTTGAGACCACAGGTTGGCACGAAGTCCCTCACTTCGTCACTAAGGATGATTTCATTCTTCAGGGCTGGAGTGGTCTTTGTGGTGGGATGCAGGTCTGGAGAGCTGTTGTCATCCTATTATATAGATAAGAATAATGTATGTATTGTAGAAATGTCCCCTATCATGTTCCCTATTTTGTTTTTTTTGTCCACATTATGGTCCCTATCTTGTACATTATAACAAAGGTGCACTTTTTTTTAATATACACATTGGGACCATATGAATAATGACACTACAGCTACAGAGGTGACCGTCTGATAGCCCAGCTCGACTACCCATCTCTACTGTAGACCCTTACAGCTTTTTGAAAGTTAGGTGGAGGACATCATCTCTGGTATAGGGTCCCACAGTTGCACCCCATCACCTTGAGCAGGACTCTTATAAGAGTCAATGCCTTGAGACCACAGGTTGGCACGAAGTCCCTCACTTCGTTACTAAGGATAATTTCATTCTTCAGGGCTGGGATGGTCTTTGTGGTGGGATGCAGGTCTGGAGAGCTGTTGTCATCCTATTATATAGATAAGAATAATGTATGTATTGTAGAAATGTCCCCTATCATGTTCCCTCCTTTGTTATTTTGTCCACATTATGGTCCCCATCTTGTACATTATAACAAATGTGCACTTTTTTTTAATTTACACATTGGGACCATACGAATAATGACACTACAGCTACAGAGGTGACCGTCTGATAGCCCAGCTCAACTACTCATCTCTACTGAAGACCCTTACAGCTTTTGAAAGTTGGGTGGAGGACATCATCTCTGGTATAGGGTCCCACAGTTGCACCCCATCACCTTGAGCAGGACTCTTATAAGAGACAATGCCTTGAGACCACAGGTTGGCACGAAGTCCCTCACTTCGTCACTAAGGATGATTTCATTCTTTAGGGCTGGAGTGGTCTTTGTGGTGGGATGCAGGTCTGGAGAGCTGTTGTCATCCTATTATATAGATAAGAATAATGTATGTATTGTAGAAATGTCCCCTATCATGTTCCCTATTTTGTTTTTTTTGTCCACATTATGGTCCCCATCTTGTACATTATAACAAATGTGCACTTTTTTTTAATTTACACATTGGGACCATACAAATAATGACACTACAGCTACAGAGGTGACCGTCTGATAGCCCAGCTCGACTACCCATCTCTACTGAAGACCTTTACAGCTTTTTGAAAGTTGGGTGGAGGACATCATCTCTGGTATAGGGTCCCACAGTTGCACCCCATCACCTTGAGCAGGACTCTTATAAGAGACAATGCCTTGAGACCACAGGTTGGCACGAATTCCCTCACTTCGTCACTTAGGATGATTTCATTCTTCAGGGATGGAGTAGTCTTTGTGGTGGGATGCAGGTCTGGAGAGCTGTTGTCATCCTATTATATAGATAAGAATAATGTATGTATTGTAGAAATGTCCCCTATCATGTTCGCTATTTTGTTATTTTGTCCACATTATGGTCCCCATCTTGTACATTATAACAAACGTGTACTTTTTTTAATTTACACATCGGGACCATACGAAAAATGACACTACAGCTACAGAGGTGACCGTCTGATAGCCCAGCTCGACTACCCATCTCTACTGACGACCCTTACAGCTTTTTGAAAGTTGGGTGGAGGACATCATCTCTGATATAGGGTCCCACATCTGCACCCCAACAGTTTGAGCAGCACTCTTTCCCGGGAGTCTATACTCTGAGATCAAAGGAGGCGCTTAGCCCCCTCACATTGTTACTGAGGATGATTTCATTCTTCAGGGATTAGACAGGAGTGGTCCTTGTGGTGGGTTGTGGGTCTGGAGAGCTGTTGTCATCATATTAGATAGATAAGAATAATGTATGTATTGTAGATATGTCTCCTATCATGTTCCCTATTTTATTATTAGTCCACATTCTGGTCCCCATCTTGAGCATCATAACAAACGTGCACTTTTTTCGTTTAATTTACTCACTTAGTCACTAAGGATGATTTCTAGGGATGATCAAATACCACAAATATCTGACTTTGCGAAAATTCGCAAACAGGTTGCCGCTATTTGACTATTTGCGAATATTTGATATGCAATGTAAGTCTATGGATAACCCGAATAACAATTGTTTGGGCTTCCCATAGACTTACATTGCGCATCGAATATTCACATAGCAGTGACCTATTGGTCGGATATTCACGAAGTCGGATATTTGTGGTATTCGATCATCCCTAATGATTTCATTCTTCAGGGATGCGATGCTCTGAAAGGTAATAAAATACAAAATCTGTCCTAGTCTGGGGCAATAGCGAAGGCTATTTCTGGTCTTCAAACAACAGGCCTAAACAAGTACCATACTACCACCGGCCTAATTCCAGTTCTTCTGTTGGCCAGTTTATGAATTCCACATAAGGGTTCTTATATGATATAACCGTCCTATAGCTCAGTTAGTTGTAGTATAGCCTTGGTCCAGGGTTCTTGAACTGATCGCCTTTTCTTGGGGTCGAGAAGGAATTTTTTCCCTGTGGCACAAATTGGCTGAATGTGTCCAGGTTTTTTGCCTTCTTCTGGATCAATGGCTTTAGGTATAGGTAGAGACTGTATTTAATAAAGAGTTCAAAACTGAATGATTTGTCTTCTCATTTTTTTATAATATGTAATACTTAATTATTTGTATAAATTAGTTATTAATTTTAGGACTTATGGCTTCTGCAATAAATCAAACCGAAATACAAGGGTAGTAATTATGTCTGATCATAGATGGTCATGTAGGTTAGCAGTAAATAGATAGTAAATTGGCCACTTATTATCTACCTGATGGGTTTGGTGTGGATCCTAAATATGGGAACTTCCATTGCTTACACATTTAATTCTTACTAGTAGATAGCCCATGCCAATACCGTGACTGTGGTATAAAATGCATCCAATTGAGGGCAGAGTGCTTGTTCCAGGGCAACAAACGCAATCTATATATAAATATCCATGTTCATGAACATTACTTAGTGGAATTAGAAATTATAGTTGTAATGCAGAGATGTCATGGGAGTACCATGACGGAGAGTGATCTCTTTTTCAAATGTCAGGAGATTGCAGCGCATGGCTGAAGCAATGGTGCCCGGGGCAGTAGCCATGGGGGAGAGTGTAAAGTTCAGCCTCCCGACACACGGGTTTTAAATGAGAGTTCTGGGTCTGTGTGGGCAAGAGTGTAAAGTTCAGCACCCCGAGACACGGGTTTTAAATGAGAGTTCTGGGTCTGTGTGTGCTGATAGTGTTACTTGGAGCAATGCTGTTACACTCTTCATCAGGTCAATAGGACTTCCAGATAAGGACGACAAACAAATTCATAACAACAAAGTAGTGTTTACTTGGCACAACACTTGGTCACATAATACAGCAGGCAGCACACTTCATGGTATCTTCTGTATAACTCAGACACACAATCATTGCAGTTTCCAATGACGGCATATTACTTGTGAACATTCTTTTAGCCAGGAAAGTTAAATAAGCCCTTCATCTCTATGGCCCTGGAGTCCAAGGGTCAATATGTTTCGCTGAGTATCCTGCACCCACAGCCATAGGCAGTGATCCCTTACGAGAACTGTTCTTAGAGCCGCTTCCTGTTCCTTGTCTTCTTAGTGGGGCAGTGTCGTGGGCGGGGAGGACGCCGCCGCGCGCTCGCTAACGCTCGGGTCCGGCGCTGCTGTTGCTTGGT
Source organism: Anomaloglossus baeobatrachus (assembly GCF_048569485.1). NCBI lineage: Eukaryota > Metazoa > Chordata > Amphibia > Anura > Aromobatidae > Anomaloglossus > Anomaloglossus baeobatrachus. Next base: position 81,999,666 of record NC_134359.1, on the reverse strand, counting down.
GGCTTGAGCAGTGGGCCCGGATCCGGGGACTCGAGCGGCGCTCCTCGCCCGTGAGTGAAAGGGGGTAGTTTGGTTTGGGGATTTGGTCCGTGATGCCACCCACGGGTTGTGGTGAGGTTGGGCACCACCGCTGCTGGTGGCGGGGATCCCGGGAGCGATGGTAGGGAGCAGCTGGGATGTTGTTCCCTCCCTCCATGGGTAGGGGTGGTCCCGGGGCCCGGTGAGGTGACGGGGAGGCAGGGTTGGCAAAGTGCAGTGTCGTCTGGACTGCGCAGCGTGGTGCCGGACGGCACGGTTGTACTTACTCAGCCACAAATGTACACAAAGTCTCTGGAAAACCAAACGGCTGGATGGACGGGTCCCGCAGCTGGCTGCTGTGACTTCTCCCGGACGGTTGGTGGTGGCTGCCTTTCCCTGCATCTTTGTGTATGTTCGGTCCTGATGGATTCCCACCGGTAACCCGCTCCCCAGCGTGTATATGTGCCGGAGGAGCCCTTTTGCCCGCAGGCTCGGGACCTTGGAACTCTAGCTGTGGTGGTAGCTGTATTTCCTTTTGCTGGTCGGACGGTTGCCTTCAATCGGGTCTTGGCTGTTAGGAAACCCCTGGGGTTCTGGTCACTGACGGATTTGACTTCTAACGGCGACTCCAAGCCTGGTCGGGGTCCGCAGGCCCTACCTGTGTGTGCTGGCTTCACTTCGCTCCCCGGTTCGGTACCAGCGGGCCACCATCCGTCCCCGGTCTTATGGTTGCACGTTGATTCGCCTCTCCTGCAGACGGCCACCACCGTCTGCCAACCTTGCGCTTAGTGCCCGGGCCACACACCCGGACACGGTCAGTTTGCTCCTTCTCACTCATCACTTCCACTTCCCTAACTGAACTCTCTTCCTTTCCCGCCTCTAGGACTGTGAACTCCTCAGTGGGTGGGGGCAACCGCCTGGCTCCACCCCACCTGGTGTGGACATCAGCCCCTGGAGGGAGGCAACAAGGATTTTGCGTCTGGCTGATGTGCCTGTCTCAGGGTGGGGGTGTGTGTTGTAGTACCTGTGACGACCTGGCTAGTCCAGGGCGCCACATTCCCCCTTATTTAAATGCAGACCGTCTGCGGGCTGCCCGTCCATCACCGGTTTTATTTTTCTTTTTTTTTTTTAACTGTAAAAAATATAAAAACCATCAACAGTTTAAGCATTTTAAATCTTCCCTTACGGGAGGCAGGTCACTTAAATGTTACAAACCACATATACACACACTTTTAATAATAACGGACGGACAGCTTCCGCTCTCCCACCCAAGCAACCTAGCCCTGATGCTGCCCCTAAGAAGTGGGCAGCACCCCTTGACCCCAGTCTAGATCCAGGCTGCCCGAGCGGGAACGGGTACGGTGACTCGCACCCGGCTGTCACTTCAGGGGACCCCACGTCCATGGGGGACCCCTGACCCCCGGAGGATCGCCACCGGTTGTGGTAGTGGCGGGCCTGGGCCATCACTTTCCTCCAGGCCCATCCTCCAAATCTGCCTCTCCGGAGGCGGCAACGGAAAACATGCCCCAACTTATTTACAATCCCACCAGTTCGTGGGTGCCCTGCAAGTTCTCAGGCATGTCCATGAAGAGTTCCTCATGCCAACGGTACAAAGGGTCCCTGCGGGGACAACTTGCCGGCAACGGCCGGGTCAATCACGGTGTCAATCAGGTTATTTGCTCGGTTGATTCATTCATTTACTTATTTACACACTCAACGTGTAACACCCCTAAATGGTAGTTTCCCTGTACCTAAACGGGGGTCGGCCTAGGTTGGGGCGTGTGGACCTTCGGGGCCCAATGTTAGTGGTGACAGGCAGTGGGGCGGAGGAAAAAACTGGTTCCCCTTCCCGTCTATTATGTGGGGCAGGCGGAGACGCAGGGGGGCTGGGTATAGGTGCATCCCTGGGCACTGGTTCATTGGCGGCGACTTCCATCTCTTTTTCCTCCACAGGTTGTGGGAACAGTATCACAGGAAGAATCACTGCGCCATTCTGCAAAGGCCAATCTGCCGGAAAATCGCCCATCATGGTGTGGATTACCTCTTTTTCTTTCTCTCCAGCCGGTCTGGGGGCCGGAACTTCAGTTGCCACCCTCAACGGTGGTGGGCACCTCTTCAGGTGGTCTCTGGAAACCATGGCCGAAGTCTTCCCCTGGTCACGACTGATCTGGTAGGCCTTCACATTCTCCCACTCAGTGGGTTGTATAACATACGGGGTCTTCTCCTATTGGTCATCCAGCTTATGGGTTCTTCTCTTTCGCTTCAGTACTACATCCCCAGGCTGAAAGGGACCTGCAGGAGCCTTCCTGTTGAGGCACTGTTCTTGCTGTCCCCGACTCCGACACAAGTTCTTTTCTACGTATTCTTGGACCTGTCGGTACTGTGCCCTCCGCCGGGCGTCCCAGTCAGCAGTGGAAGGAAGGGCCTCTGGAGCCTCCAAATCCATTTCTAGGTCCACCGGCAACCGGCCTGGTCGGGCTCTCATTAGGTACGTGGGCGTGCACTTGGTGGAGCTGCTAGGAATGTTATTGTCCATGTCTACCAGATCGGACAGCTTTTCCGGCCATAAGTTCCGCTCTTCCAACGGCAGGGTCTTAAGGAGGTCCAAGACCAGATGGTTCATCTTTTCCGGGTGGTCCGGATCTTTTTACAGCCGTATAACTGGCAGAATTCCTGAAACACTTCTGCTTCAAAAGCTGGACCCTGGTCGGTCAGCACCCTCTCCGGGTACCCATGTTGTCGACAAAAGTAGGCCTGGAAGGCTCTGGCTGCAGTACGCCCGGTCAGATCTTTAACTGGGACAACCACCATGAATCTCGAATAGTGGTCTACAATGGTCAGAGCATAGGTGTACCCACTTCAGCTAGGGGTGAGCTTCACGTGGTCGAGGGCGACCAGCTCCAGCGGCTGATGCGTAATGATTGGGCGCAAAGGGGCCTTTTGGCTGGCCTCATCCCTTCTTCTCAGTGCACAGGAACCACATTCTCGGCACCAGGCCTCCACAGACTCCCGCATCCCACTCCAATAGAATCGCTCCCTCAACAGCATCTCCAGCTTCTTCCACCCAAAGTGCCCGGCACCGTCATGGTATGCCTGCAGAACAGTGGGCACGTTAGTCTGGGGAATCACCAGCTGGCGAACCTTCTCATGGGTCTTCGGGTTGATAAATTCCCGATACAGCTTCCCCTGGTGCAGGTACAGCCGGGCTCGTTCCCTCCACAGTCGTTGGGCCTCGGCGGGGGCAGCAGGGTCTATTCCAGCAGAGCCTTGTTTCACCAGGGACTTGACTAGAGATGAGCGAACCGGTCGCGGTTCGGCTCGAGTTCGGTTCGCCGAACGGAGGTCTCGTTCGAGTTCGGTTCGGCGAACCAGTTCGGCGAACCACTCGAACCCCATAGAAAACAATGGCAGGCAATCACAAACACATAAAAACACCTAGAAAACACCCTCAAAGGTGTCCAAAAGGTGACAAACAACTCACAACACAACACAAACACATGGGAAAGTGACAAGGACATATACTCATGCGAAAACAAAAGAGCTGGACAAGGAAAAAGAGGAGGAGACACAGATATATGAGTATATGCAAGGAAACATCGATGCCATTACTGTGCAACATGAGCCCTGCTCATTTTAGGCTTCCAATCTGGATAAATTGCCTGAGCTTGCCACATACGCCTTGGGGATCTTGTCGTGTCCTGCAGCCAGCGTTCTCTCATAACCTGTCTTCAGTGCTGCTGGGGGTCTGCTGGCAGATAAGCACACGCGTCTGTCCACTGACATTGTGGACATGGCTCTCAGAGGACTTTTCTTCCCCTGGGTCATCCAGGGGAGGCGAAAGGCACACGTATTTTTGAGAGTGCTTCATGCAAAGCATCTTTTTCATTTTGAAAAGGGGGATCAACTGATGCCAGTCAAGTGGGGTGTGTGTGGCCCAATTAGTGGAAACGAGGGAGACTGTGGTTGGAGTCCCCTCGCTGTGTTTCTAAAAGAACCAAGATGAACAAGTCATGGCTCTCAGAGGACTTTTCTTCCCCTGGGTCAGCTAGGGGACACGAAAGGCACACGTATTTTTGAGAGTGCTTCATGCAAAGCATCTTTTTCATTTTGAAAAGGGGGATCAACTGATGACAGTCAAGTGGGGTGTGTGTGGCCCAATTAGTGGAAACGAGGGAGACTGTGGTTGGAGTCCCCTCGCTGTGTTTCTAAAAGAACCAAGATGAACAAGTCATGGCTCTCAGAGGACTTTTCTTCTCCTGGGTCAGCCAGTGGAGGCGAAAGGCACGCGTATTTTTGAGAGTGCTTCATGCAAAGCATCTTTTTCATTTTGAAAAGGGGGATCAACTGATGCCAGTCAAGTGGGGTGTGTGTGGCCCAATTAGTGGCAACGATGGAGACTGTGGTTGGAGTCCCCTCGCTGTGTTTCTAAAAGAACCAAGATGAACAAGTCATGGCTCTCAGAGGACTTTTCTTCCCCTGGGTCAGCCAGGGGACGCGAAAGGCACACGTATTTTTGAGAGTGCTTCATGTAAAGCATCTTTTTCATTTTGAAAAGGGGGATCAACTGATGACAGTCAAGTGGGGTGTGTGTGGCCCAATTAGTGGCAACGAGGGAGACTGTGGTTGGAGTCCCCTCGCTGTTTTTTACATGATTTTCGAAGTGCATGACATGCCTAAGAGGTTTAGTTTCGGCATCTCCAACTTGTTGGCTACAGATAGGCTGCCTTTACACCCTTTTGTCACTGAGGATTTTCAAGACCTTATGCCCATTGCAGTGCCCCAAGAGCCGATGGCCATTTTCACTCCTTTTCCAAGAAAGGGGTGCCCGCGCTAACACAGCAGGTCGCACACAACATCACCGCTTCCTTGAGAAACTCTGTGTGTGAATTGTAAAGCGCTGCGGAATATGTTGGCGCTATAGAAATAAAGATTATTATTAATATTATTATTAGTGTGTGACAGGGTGCATTTCACCACAGATACTTGGAACAGTAAGCATGGACAGGGGAGTTACATGTCACTGACTGGGCACTGGGTAACTATGGTGATAGATGGAGAAGTGTCTGCTGTACAAGTCTTTCCGTCCCCACGAGTTGTGTGTTTCAATCCTTCCTCTGTATGTACAAGTTCCTCCACTGCTTCTGCCTCATCAACCTCGTGTTATTCCTGCACCTCAGCCCAAACCTTGTGTGGTCAGGCTTGCCTTCCTTGTAACTGCGCCCAAGGAATCCCACACACCTCCTTACTATGCTGGCAGCAGAGCTCAAGGCCATCAGGCGGTCAAATGTTTACTTTGAAATGTAGGGGAAATGTGAGACACCGCTGAGGAGTTGTGGACGGTAAGCTCTGTAGAGTGAGACCGAGTTTCATCAATGGTTGTCTCCACTCAACCAGCAGCCAGGGAATGCCGGGTGCGACAATGATGCTAAACAGTCTGCGGACCTTCTTCAGGGCAATGTGACACACGTACCTTGTATGGCTCACGTGTTGAATCTGAATCTCCAGCAATTTTTAAATACTATCCCGGCCTACATGTCCTTCTGTCGAGGGCACGGTGTATCGCCTGCCTAGATCAACACACTCAGACAAGCTGTAAAGGATAGGCTAGAGGGAACCCACTCACCAAGCTGGACCCCCAGAACCCTGAAACCCTTTAATCCTTATACAGTGATGTTGAATGACACAGGGCCCAAGTTGATCAATACCTGTGGAAAGCAGCAGTTCCAGAGAATAGTAGTCATGCAGGGTCAAAACATTAATTGAGGAAGAGGAACAGAATGGGAGGGACAGGACTTAATCAGAAAACAAGCAGAGGTGAAATGCAAATCGGCCAACGAGGTACCTAAACAGCAAGCAGGAAAAGTAGTCAGGTAAGAAGCACACAAACTCATAAAGCTAAACTGGGGGTAACAGTAACCAGAGGTTCATAGCTATGTCTGGCAGTGGTCTTCAGACAGGAGGGGCCTAAAAAAGGGTGTTGTGTCTTCCCATTGGTTGTAGCTGAATGATGCTACTTCATCTGTGAGATACCCACCACCTGCATTCAGCCTGTGGTTCTGCATCTGTCAAGGTAACGCATCCCAGTGGGTGAGCATAACCTGCGTCCACCTGCGCCGCTGGCGTCGACTCCTCTCCCATCATCAGCACTATGCATGAAAGGAACACGTTGTCACCTTGCGACCGGAGTACAAATTGACGTAGCGGACTACGGTGGTGACTTAACAGCCATGTGCACAATGATGCAAACATGGCAGCGTGCCTTCCTCAGGCCCATGTGACACACGTGACTTGTATGGCTCACGTGTTTAATCTGATTCTCCAGCAATTTTTAAAACAACATCCCGGCCTACATGGCCTTGTACAGCAGGCACGCTCACTATGTGCTCACTTCCATCGTTCGCACCCAGTAGCTCAACAACTTTCATCGCTCCTGAAGTCTTAAGGTCTGGCGGTGAAACGTCAGAAATGCGATGTTCCGACACGCAGGAATTTTAATCTGCACATGTTGCAGCGTCTGTGTCAGCACCGCAGAGCCCAGCTGAAATACGTTATGACGTATACCCTGGGCTAACTTGATCCAGAGGTGGTGCAGATCACGCTGCTGGAGTGGTGTCAGATCAATGACATATGCACCGTTCTACACAGTTTACAAATGTCGACGCAGATGTTTAACACTGGCGATGACATTCTCAGCGTACAATTTTGGTCATCTACATGATGGAACACACTGTAAGTATTATTCGGAGTCAGGTGTTGGTCCAAGAGGAAGGGAGGAAGTACTGGAGGAGTCATATGCGGAAGGGATAACAAGATCTACAAGGTCCAGATGGTCAGCGGCATCTTGGCGGCAGTCATGGTACGGTGGGGGAGAGGGATTATCAAGGGAGCATAGTATCAGCAAACAGTTGAGGAAGGTGCAGGAGCCCAGGAAGAAATGGAGGACGAACTGGCGATGGGCATGGAAGACTCAGCAGATTAGTGAGAGCTTGCTCACATTTTGGTTGTGCGAGGTTGTGGGGAGAGGGCAGAGGAAGGAGGCACGATTCTCACCTCTCCGCCACCAACACACCAAGGACTTGGTCCTCCTGGATGCTCAAGACACATGAGCGCCTTCTTGCTGCACTACCTACAACATGACCCTCGGATTGTACGAATTCCAAGTCATGCTGACTACTGGGTTGCCACACTGTTAGATCCCCGGTACAACACAAAATTTTGCGAAATAACTCCTGACATAGAAAGGGATGCACGTATGCAGGAGTATCAGCAGAAGTTGGTACACAATCTTACATCTGCTTTTCCACTAAACACCAGTGGTGCACAGAGGGAATCTCAACGCTTTTTCATCGATAGGAGGAAATGGTCTTACTTGTCCACATCTGAGGGACCGAGGGCTGGCTGCTGTGCTGAGACGGCGTTGAGTACGGTGTCTCTGCAGAGTTGCATTTTTTTCATATACAAACTGAGTTGAAAAAGGACAGATGCTGGTGGAAAGGGGAACAGGTGTGTTGGAAAGGGTAAAAAAGTTTGTGTCCGTGGGTTTGGTGGTTAAGCAACATTAACATTTGCTGAAGAAACAACATCTGGTATGGTGGGACTGGCAGATTTGGATAAGGTGGTATATATGTTACCGCTATATCAAAAATATTAAGAAGGAAAGAAAGAGAAAGGTAGATATCCCAATCGCCATTCGGTGTCCACCGTGCTCACAGATGGAAAAGGAGAGGTTGGCAACTGGAAGGTTAGGTAGAGGATACAGAGCAGGTTGACTCTCAAACAAATAGTAGCCTGAACCGAGTTAGACGCAACTCGGATCTGGAGACTTGGAGCCCTGTTAGCGTGACAGGGTCCACACGACCACCCAGCCTTGGAATTCCCTGTTAACAACACAGGGGCCATTGGCTACGCAGTCCGTGTGCTTAGGGGACACACCTGTGGACAGCAGGTGCATCAGCAGCAGCAGGCCTGTTTATGCCACTGGGCTGCACTAGCAGGACTGGTAGGACAGGAGCTGTTCTTAAACGTTCTGCGTTACCAACTGTGGTGGCGGCCTGCATCGATGACCTATCCCTGCCTACCTCTGGCCTAAAGCCGCAATGGGTTCAACACATGGAGGTGTGCTCTTTCGGAGCATAATAGAAGACTTGGCACCTTATTCTTGGCTCCAGCCCCTTTTATAACCTGGGTCCGCCCGAAGCCAGGGTGGACCACAATGCACCTCCTGGACACAAAAGCAGAGTGACACGTCATGAGTGGCATAACTAGCGTCCTATTTTGAATGGCCACTTGAATGATGACCTCATGGCTGCCACAACCAAAACACCTCAACAGTCATCGTCTGACCAACAACAATGAGGTGACAAGTCATAGGGGCGGCCCTCTGCAAGCCTGTTGGGAGTGGCCTGGCCAAATTGTCAGGGCACCTGATGCCCTGTGGTCTATATGGGCTCCCCACATCAGGGGCAGGGCCAAAGAGTTCATTACCCGACCTAGCCTCTGATGCAGTAAGTGCCTGAGCATGCTCAGTAGCATGAAATACAGTTTCTGAAAAAAAGACTTTCCGCTTCAGCATGCTGTCTAGGCACAACACAGGACTTAGACCCGGCACGGAGTGCAAGTACCTGTGCAAAGAGGCTTTTCTCAGTCAGTGTGAAGTCCCACGGGTGTTGTGTTGGTGCATTACCTTCAGGGACTCCACGTGGAGGAAGAGTCTGGTCACACTTAGGTTGCTTCTTTATATGTATTTTTGTGACGCCACTCTCGGTATTGCGGTCAGTGGGGACCGCCACTGCAGTGTAAGGGGACACCTGGGCCTGATGTTGGGTGCAGTTAGTTTTAGTGGCCTCCCGAGAGTGAGTCAAGCACCAGGGCCCTGTGTAAGTGTGTTGAGCCGCAGGTCGCAGAATGACTCAGGCACAGTCCAAACGAGCATGCGCTGTAGCCCAAAATTAAGACTTTGCCTCAGGAATGACACAGTCAGGCAGAGCATACTCAGTTGGCGAAACACTGGAGTTAGGCTGCGGCTGGGGTAAATCGGCACACAGGAAGGAGCAACCGCGTAAATACTTCGTTCAATTGTGAGGGGAGTCATTTTGGAGTTTTGTGAGGAGTACCGTAACGCCAGTGAGCAGCATCCTGTGCCACAGACCAACATTCTTCCGGTGCTGTCTATACTGTTAACCATTATAGGAGCGTAAAGTCTGTATTTATGGCAACTGGACATCACATTACCCGGGTACGGTAGGCTGTGCCCAGACAGTAATGCGTTCACGCAACACTTTGTTTTATTATGAAAACACATATCTGTTCTGGGTAGGACGACTATATAGACAATCATACTTGCTGCCTCTGCACTGTCAAATTGTCACGTACAGTTTAAATCATAGAGGGACAGCGACACATGTTTGCATTGAATGTTGCTTTTCAAAATTTACATGACTGTGTTGCAGAGCTGTGTGGTTTGCATTCACACTGTTATCATCTGCCTTATCTGTGAGGCTTCAGCTAACAAGGGTATTCAGGGTGGGTGATGTGTTTTGTCTATGTATAGGTAGATAACTGGGAAGCTCTTGTGATGCGCCACTAGTTAGTTGTCTTCGCACACACACACACACACACACACACACACACGCACAAACACACAATTACTGCTGCTACCCAGAGGGCTTAGCAAGCAGTAGGCCACTGATTAGATTGTTCTATTATTTCAATTTAATGCATGGTTCTTATTGTTTGTTTTGGGAAAGTGAAAGAATCATTTGTGAACCCAACTGCAAACAGTGCTTTTCATGTTGCGTGGTTTTGCTGCATACTGTCGATCCCACCAAATACAAGACTTAAAATGAAGCATAAGTCGCAAAGGGAATTTCACTGTGCTACAATGCGGCCTAGCGGGGCTGTGCAACCACCGCCTGCCCCATCAAGTGCATCTGCGTGCTCTTCATCTTCTGTGACTGTGGGGACAGCAGTCACACATGCTTTTTCACGATGAACTTCCACCCCTTTACCCGTAAGCGGGAGTGTGATTGCCAGGTCGTCACTTGTTTTGGAAGTGGAAACAGATGGTATTGTTGAGCTGTCAGACATCGAGAGAACCACCATTGGATGAAGGCAACATTATATCCACGCCTGCACCTTCGTGAAACATTGGCTGGACTACCTGCAGTTAATTATTGTGTTCCACAAATGGAAAGGAGTGTAGAACGCACATGTGTTGTACCTTGCTTGGCAGCAAAGGAACACTAACTTAGTATTCCAGACAATTTTAGGATGGCAGAAAAAGTGTCAGCTCTTTGGGCAAATTAAATATCGTGGCAAAAGTGGGCAGGTGGGTACAGTGGCCGTGTTCTGTGTGTACCAGGACAGTAAAGGAAGCCTCACTTTATATCCCTCCTAATGGTGAAATGCAGCAAGGAATTCCATGAGTTTGCTATAAAAATAGCGTTGCAAAATGTGCAGGAGGGTGTCATGCAGAGGTGTTAGAAATAGCTTGGCACCATTGGGGCACAAATGGAGTACAACAGCCACTTTTTGGATGCCACTAACTATCAGCATTTTTTGCTATTATTATAGCTTATTAAAAACAGAGCAGGAGGGTGTCATGCAGAGGTACTAGAAATAGCTTGGCACCAGTGGGGCACAAAGGGAGTACAACAGCCACTTTTTGGATGCCACTAACTATCAGCATTTTTTGCTATTATTATAGCTTATTAAAAACAGAGCAGGAGGGTGTCATGCAGAGGGGTTAGAAATAGTTTGGTACCATTGGGGCACAAATGGAGTACAACAGCCACTTTTTGGATGCCACTAACTGGCAGCATTTTTTGCTATTATTATAGCTTATTAAAAACAGAGCAGGAGTGTGCAATGCAGTGGTGCTGCAAATAGCTTTGCACCAGTGGGACACTAATGGAAGTCCAACAGCTACTTTTAGGATGCCACTAAGTTTACTCAGTGTTTGCTAGTATAATGGCTTAGTAACAATGAGTTTGAGTGTGCAATGCAGAGGTTCTGCAAATAGATTTGCACTAGTGGGACACTAATGGAAGTCCAACAGCTACTTTTAGGATGCCACTAAGTTTACTCAGTGTTTGCTAGTATAATGGCTTAGTAACAATTAGTTTGAGTGTGCAATGCAGAGGTTCTGCAAATAGATTTGCACTAGTGGGACACTAATGGAAGTCCAACAGCTACTTTTAGGATCCCACTAAGTTTACTCAGTGTTTGCTAGTATAATGGCTTAGTAACAATGAGTTTGAGTGTGCAATGCAGAGGTTCTGCAAATAGATTTGCACTAGTGGGACACTAATGGAAGTCCAACAGCCACTTTTAGGATCCCACTAAGTTTACTCAGTGTTTGCTAGTATAATGGCTTAGTAACAATGAGTTTGAGTGTGCAATGCAGAGGTTCTGCAAATAGATTTGCACTAGTGGGACACTAATGGAAGTCCAACAGCCACTTTTAGGATGCCACTAAGTTTACTCAGTGTTTGCTAGTATAATGGCTTAGTAACAATGAGTTCGAGTGTGCAATGCAGAGGTTCTGCAAATGGATTTGCACTAGTGGGACACTAATGGAAGTCCAACAGCTACTTTTAGGATGCCACTAAGTTTACTCAGTGTTTGCTAGTATAATGGCTTAGAAACAATGAGTTTGAGTGTGCAATGCATAGGTTCTGCAAATAGATTTGCACTAGTGGGACACTAATGGAAGTCCAACAGCTACTTTTAGGATGCCACTAAGTTTACTCAGTGTTTGCTAGTATAATGGCTTAGTAACAATGAGTTTGAGTGTGCAATGCAGAGGTTCTGCAAATAGATTTGCACTAGTGGGACACTAATGGAAGTCCAACAGCCACTTTTAGGATCCCACTAAGTTTACTCAGTGTTTGCTAGTATAATGGCTTAGTAACAATGAGTTTGAGTGTGCAATGCAGAGGTTCTGCAAATAGATTTGCACTAGTGGGACACTAATGGAAGTCCAACAGCCACTTTTAGGATGCCACTAAGTTTACTCAGTGTTTGCTAGTATAATGGCTTAGTAACAATGAGTTCGAGTGTGCAATGCAGAGGTTCTGCAAATGGATTTGCACTAGTGGGACACTAATGGAAGTCCAACAGCTACTTTTAGGATGCCACTAAGTTTACTCAGTGTTTGCTAGTATAATGGCTTAGTAACAATGAGTTTGAGTGTGCAATGCAGAGGTTCTGCAAATAGATTTGCACTAGTGGGACACTAATGGAAGTCCAACAGCCACTTTTAGAATGCCACTAAGTTTACTCAGTGTTTGCTAGTATAATGGCTTAGTAACAATGAGTTTGAGTGTGCAACGCAGAGGTGCTGCAAATAGATTTGCACTAGTGGGACACTAATGGAAGTCCAACAGCCACTTTTAGGATGCCACTAAGTTTACTCAGTGTTTGCTAGTATAATGGCTTAGTAACAATGAGTTTGAGTGTGCAAAGGGCAGGAGGGTACAGTGGCAGGGTTGTGGGTCTGGGTAGAGGAAAGGAAGCCTCACTTTCTATCCCTCCTAATGGGGAAATGCAGCGAGGAAATCCCTGACCTTAGCTACACAGACGCTGTTATCTTGTGTAGCTGTTAAAATCTGTTTTCATGGACCTGACTGTCACCTATGGCTCTGTGCCTGCTGGTATTAGCCCTTACAAGGGCTAATAGAAACTTCTATCCCTATTCTGTATAGCACTGTGTGTAGAGCGTACACAGCAGTATCGGAGACAGGAGCTACGCCAGCGGTGACTGACACCCAGATGCAGAAGGCAGATAATGGCGTCCAGACGGGCAGATGCCCGTATTTATAATGCAGGGACATGTGACAAGGACATCCTATCACACATGCCGTTGCTTCTCTGGCTAAAAGTCTACTTATCTGTGTGTGTAAAAAAAAAAAACAAAAAGCCAGCACCAAATGTGTACTTCAGCACTAAACATTCCAAACTGTATTATAAAAATTTTTGAGATTTTTGGCAAAAAATTGCAATTTCTTGAGCTGCCTCGCCACGTCACGGCAAATCTCATTTGAGGCAGTCCTACACTAAAATATTTTTATAAAATGTGCCATACGGCCTCACATTTGAATAGTAGAACTGCTCTCAGCAGCACTCACCTGGTCTATTTCAATCCCGTACCCATGACTGAGTCATGGTTGTGGGCGGGACAGGTCCAAGCAAATGCTGCATGAAGTATATAGCCTGTGGACAAAGCCTGATGACTTAATGTGAACAGTCACCAACCGCCAAAATCTAGATAGATGGAATACATCCCAAATTGGGGTGCATAGCAAGGTGGAGGTCAACCACCGACCAATTCAATGAAGAAAAAACAAAAAGCCAGCACCAAATGTGCACTTCAGCACTAAACATTCAAAACTGTATTATAAAAATTTTTGAGATTTTTGGCAAAAAATTGCAATTTCTTGAGCTGCCTCGCCACGTCACGGCAAATCTCATTTGAGGCAGTCCTACACTAAAATATTTTTATAAAATGTGCCATACGGCCTCACATATGAATAGTAGAACTGCTCTCAGCAGCACTCACCTGGTCAATTTCAATCCCGTACCCATGACTGAGTCATGGTTGTGGGCGGGACAGGTCCAAGCAAATGCTGCATGAAGTATATACAGTTAGGTCCAGAAATATTTGGACAGTGACACAAGTTTTGTTATTTTAGCTGTTTACAAAAACATGTTCAGAAATACAATTATATATATAATATGGGCTGAAAGTGCACACTCCCAGCTGCAATATGAGAGTTTTCAGATCCAAATCGGAGAAAGGGTTTAGGAATCATAGCTCTGTAATGCATAGCCTCCTCTTTTTAAAGGGACCAAAAGTATTTGGACAAGGGACTCTAAGGGCTGCAATTAACTCTGAAAGCATCTCCCTCGTTAACCTGTAATCAATGAAGTAGGTAAAAGGTCTGGGGTTGATTACAGGTGTGTGGTTTTGCATTTGGAAGCTGTTGCTGTGACCAGACAACATGCGGTCTAAAGAACTCTCAATTGAGGTGAAGCAGAACATCCTGAGGCTGAAAAAAAAGAAAAAATCCATCAGAGAGATAGCAGACATGCTTGGAATAGCAAAATCAACAGTCGGGTACATTCTGAGAAAAAAGGAATTGACTGGTGAGCTTGGGAACTCAAAAAGGCCTGGGCGTCCACGGATGACAACAGTGGTGGATGATCGCCACATACTTTCTTTGGTGAAGAAGAACACGTTCACACCATCAACTGAAGTCCAGAACACTCTCAGTGAAGTAGGTGTATCTGTCTCTAAGTCAACAGTAAAGAGAAGACTCCATGAAAGTAAATACAAAGGGTTCACATCTAGATGCAAACCATTCATCAATTCCAAAAATAGACAGGCCAGAGTTAAATTTGCTGAAAAACACCCCATGAAGCCAGCTCAGTTCTGGAAAAGTATTCTATGAACAGATGAGACAAAGATCAACCTGTACCAGAATGATGGGAAGAAAAAAGTTTTGAGAAGAAAGGGAACGGCACATGATCCAAGGCACACCACATCCTCTGTAAAACATGGTGGAGGCAACGTGATGGCATGGGCATGCATGGCTTTCAATGGCACTGGGTCACTTGTGTTTATTGATGACATAACAGCAGACAAGAGTAGCCGGATGAATTCTGAAGTGTACCGGGATATACTTTCAGCCCAGATTCAGCCAAATGCCGCAAAGTTGATCGGACAGCGCTTCATAGTACAGATGGACAATGACCCCAAGCATACAGCCAAAGCTACCCAGGAGTTCATGAGTGCAAAAAAGTGGAACATTCTGCAATGGCCAAGTCAATCACCAGATCTTAACCCAATTGAGCATGCATTTCACTTGCTCAAATCCAGACTTAAGACGGAAACACCCACAAACAAGCAAGAACTGAAGGCTGCGGCTGTAAAGGCCTGGCAAAGCATTAAGAAGGAGGAAACCCAGCATTTGGTGATGTCTATGGGTTCCAGACTTAAGGCAGTGATTGCCTCCAAAGGATTCGCAACAAAATATTGAAAATAAAAATATTTTGTTTGGGTTTGGTTTATTTGTCCAATTACTTTTGACCTCCTAAAATGTGGAGTGTTTGTAAAGAAATGTGTGCAATTCCTACAATTTCTATCAGATATTTTTGTTCAAACCTTCAAATTAAACGTTACAATCTGCACTTGAATTCTGTTGTAGAGGTTTCATTTCAAATCCAATGTGGTGGCATGCAGAGCCCAACTCGCGAAAATTGTGTCACTGTCCAAATATTTCTGGACCTAACTGTAGCCTGTGGACAAAGCCTGATGACTTAATGTGAACAGTCACCAACCGCCAAAATCTAGACAGATGGAATACATCCCAGATTGGGGTGCATAGCAAGGTGGAGGTCAACCACCGACCAATTCAATGAAGAAAAAACAAAAAGCCAGCACCAAATGTGCACTTCAGCACTAAACATTCCAAACTGTATTATAAAAATTTTTGAGATTTTTGGCAAAAAAATTGCAATTTCTTGAGCTGCCTCGCCACGTCACGGCAAATCTCATTTGAGGCAGTCCTACACTAAAATATTTTTATAAAATGTGCCATACGGCCTCACATATGAATAGTAGAACTGCTCTCAGCAGCACTCACCTGGTCTATTTCAATCCCGTATCCATGACTGAGTCATGGTTGTGGGCGGGACAGGTCCAAGCAAATGCTGCATGAAGTATATAGCCTGTGGACAAAGCCTGATGACTTAATGTGAACAGTCACCAACCGCCAAAATCTAGACAGATGGAATACATCCCAAATTGGGGTGCATAGCAAGGTGGAGGTCAACCACCGACCAATTCAATGAAGAAAAAACAAAAAGCCAGCACCAAATGTGCACTTCAGCACTAAACATTCTAAACTGTATTATAAAAATTTTTGAGATTTTTGGCAAAAAATTGCAATTTCTTGAGCTGCCTCGCCACGTCACGGCAAATCTCATTTGAGGCAGTCCTACACTAAAATATTTTTATAAAATGTGCCATACGGCCTCACATATGAATAGTAGAACTGCTCTCAGCAGCACTCACCTGGTCTATTTCAATCCCGTACCCATGACTGACACCAAGGACGCAGAAGAGATAATGGCGTCCAGACGGGCAGATACTCGTTTTTATAATGCAGGGACATGTGACATGGACATCCTATCACACATGCCGTTGCTTCTCTGGCTAAAAGTCCACTTAGCTGTGTGTGTGTCTGGGATTGGCTGACATGCTCGCCCGCCCCACTACACGCGCGCGCTTAGGGAAGGAAGACAAGGAAAAAAAAAAAATGGCGATCGCCATTATCACAGCAGCAGTGATCTGAATGCGCTGTTCCCGCACACTATACGCTGAAATACACTACCTTCGGGTTATGGTCGCTGGGTTCATTCATTATCACAATCATTCCCTGGTGCTGCAGTTCAGCCCATCCCACGGTCCTGGCCACTTGCTTGTATCCCCCTTGTGTCAAGGGGAGTCCATTAGCTGCGATCAGTGTCATGCTACCGTCTGGAGGGGCAAGTTCATCATCCCCCCAATACCGCTGATACTGTGTGTATGGTATCGTGGTTACCTGGGATCCAGTGTCCAGGAGTACCATCAGCGGGATGCCATCTACTGCCAGAGGGATGATGGGACGGGCTCATATGTACCGGTCCCGCCAGTCTGGGGGGCCACTGGGTTCTACTCCTGAGGATTGGCCCTTGGCCCCAGGGGTTGCTCGTTTAACGGACACCGTCGGGAGTAGTGGCCGGGCTTGCTGCACCTGTAACAAATTGGAGGTCCATACCATGAGTCATTGGCCCTTCTTCGCTGCATCCAGGGGACGTCCTCCGGGCTGTCAGTGAGCTGCATCCTCCCCGGGGGCTTGGATCTCGTCAGAGGCTGGAGTGCGGCGAAGATCTTGGTGAGGTCTCCATCCATGCGACGGACCTGGGCAGCCAGCTCCTGCATCATTCCGCCAGGGGCTGCAGGGGCTGAGGGAGCTGGGAGAGGAGGGGCTACCAAGATGGGAGCCGTCTCAGCTGGCCATGGGGCCGCTTCAGGGACGTCGGACGCTGGGGGCTGAAGAGCTTTGATGGCCCGTTCTTTCAGCATGGCAAAGTCCACGTTAGGATGTTCTAGGGCCCACAGCCGGAGCTGCTTGCGGTCCTCTGGGGATCCCAGCCCCTGCATGAACTGCTTGACTAACATTTTGTTGCTGTCCGCATCATTAATGGTATCCACCCGCTTCAGCGTACGGAGGGAAGTTTGCAGGCGCAAGGCATAGTCTCTAATACTATATGCAGGCCGCTGTCGCCATTGATAAAACTGCATCCGCAGCTTGGCTTCGGTGCGGGTCTTGAAGGCAATCTGAAGCTTTTCAAAGATAGTGGCCACGGTGGACCGGTCCCCCTCGGTCCAGGTCTCCGTCTCCTGCTCAGCCGCGCCGGTTAGCTGCCCCAGCACTACCGCTGCATGTTGCTTATCGGTCAGAGGATACAGTTCAAGGACCGGGTTAAGCTTCTTCCGGAAGACGTGTAAAGCATCAGGTTTTCCGTCGTACTGCGGCAGCCAAGTAGCTCCGGGCACATAGGGCAAGGAGAACGGCATCACCTGAGCAATGGCGGGGGCCACGGCCTCCCCTGCTCGTGCGACCGGAGCATGGGCTGGCCCATTTCCATCCACGGGTGCCGCTGCGGCTGCGACCGCCGTTCCTCCAGCGGCTCCGTCGGGCGCAGACATCTTGTTACCGCCCCCCCTTGTTCTTTTCTCGGCACCTACTCTTCAGGGGCGGGGCTTCGGCTTTCGCGCCTCCACTGCTCGAGAAGACGCTTGAGCGGGAAAATCTTCGCGCCCAAGATGTCGGATTCTGAAATTTTTCGGCCGGACACCATCGGCGGGGCACAAGGCGCACTTCTACCAGCCGGCAGAACGGTAAGATCCTGTTCGTGACGCCAAGTTGTCGCGGGCGGGGAGGACGCCGCTGCCGCGCGCTCGCTAACGCTCGGGTCCGGCGCTGCTGCTGCTCGGTGGCTCGAGCGGTGGGCCCGGATCCGGGGACTCGAGCGGCGCTCCTCACCCGTGAGTGAAAGGGGGTAGTTTGGTTTGGGGATTTGGTCCGTGACGCCATCCACGGGTTGTGGTGAGGTTGGGCACCACCGCTGCTGGTGACGGGGATCCCGGGAGCGATGGTAGGGAGCAGCTGGGATGTTGTTTCCCCCCTCTATGGGTAGGGGTTGGTGGTCCCGGGGCCCGGTGAGGTGACGGGGAGGCAGGGTTGGCAAGGTGCAGGGTCGCCTGGACTGCGCAGCGCAGTGCCGGACGGCACGGTTGTACTCACTCAGCCACAAATGTACACAAAGTCTCTGGTAAACCAAACGGCTGGATGGACGGGTTCCGCAGCCGGCTGCTGTGACTTCTTCCGGATGG
Organism: Anomaloglossus baeobatrachus; assembly: GCF_048569485.1. Classification (NCBI taxonomy): domain Eukaryota; kingdom Metazoa; phylum Chordata; class Amphibia; order Anura; family Aromobatidae; genus Anomaloglossus; species Anomaloglossus baeobatrachus. Next base: position 81,981,206 of record NC_134359.1, on the reverse strand, counting down.
TTGGTGGTGGCTGCCTTCCCCTGCATCTTTGTGTATGTTCGGTCCCGATGGATTCCCACCGGTAACCCACTCCCCAGCGTGTATATGTGCCGGAGGAGCCCTTTTGCCCGCAGGCTCTGGCCCTTGGAACTCTAGCTGTGGCGGTAGCTGTATTTCCTTTTGTTAGTCGGACGGTTGCCTTCAATCGGGTCTTGGCTGTTAGGAAACCCCTGGGGTTCCGGTCACTGACGGATTTGACCTCTAATGGCGACTCCAAGCCTGGTCGGGGTCCGCAGGCCCTGCCTGTGTGTGCTGGCTTCACTTCGCTCCCCGGTTCGGTACCGGCGGGCCACCATCCGTCCCCGGTCCTGCGGTTACGCATTGATTCGCCTCTCCTGCAGACGGCCACCACCGTCTGCCAACCTTGCTTTTTGTGCCTGTGCCACACACCCGGACACGGTCAGTTTGCTCCTTCTCACTACTTCCACTTCCCTAACTTAACTCTCTTCCTTTCCCGCCTCCAGGACTGTGAACTCCTCAGTGGGTGGGGCCAACCGCCTGGCTCCACCCCACCTGGTGTGGACATCAGCCCCTCGAGAGAGAGGCAACAAGGATTTTGTGTCGGGCTGATGTGCCTGTGTCAGGGTGGGTGTGTGTGTTGTAGTACCTGTGACGACCTGGCAAGTCCAGGGCGCCACAGCAGCACCCTCACTTCACCAGTGCGCCCCCACTGGTATACAATGGACTCACTACATTCTTGGTTTCTTACATTTCTTTGCTCTCTTCCAGCTTGTCTGCTAATGTGACCAGTGTTGCTGCAACAGGTTCCTTTTAACGGTTTCTTGCTGTTTCTGTGCAATGTGTCTCACACCACACCAGCTTCACCAGAACAACTCCTTCCTTCACCAGTACTCTACACACTGACCCCTACACCAGGAGCTTCCTCTCCTCCTGACTCAAATGCTCCTTCCTCTCCTCCTGCCTCTAATGCTCCTTTCTCTCCTCCTGACTCTGTGACGCCCTGGGCAAGCCAGGGGTCACAGGTCACAACAACACACGCACCCCACATTCCCTGCAGGTACAACAGCTAACCTAAAATCCTTGTTGCCTTCCTCCAGGGGCTGATGTCCACACCAGGGGGTGGGCCAGGCGGTTGGCTCCGCCCACCGAGGAGTACACAACCCTGGAGGCGGGAAGAACCAGGCAGATAAGAAAAGGGAGAGGAAGTGAGAGGAAGCAAGATAGAGTTTGGAGGAGAAAGTGGAAGGAGTAAAGTCAAGTGAAGGAAGTGAAGTGTTAGAGGAGCTTGTAGGAGAAGCTGAAGTGAAAAGGAAAGAAACAGTAGTAAAGCCTGAAGTTGGTCCGTGGCTGGGTGCCTGGACAGTGACAGCAAGGTCAGCAGACGGCGGTGATAGTCTGCAGTGGGACTGTCTGGAGGTTGCTGGAAGGACCGCGGACAGGTAGTGGCCTGGCGGTCTGGAGCAGTATACAAAGGACAGTCAGCACCAGGGCAGGGGCCTTTTGGATCCCGGCAAGGCTAGGAGTCGCCATAATTTGCCAAATCTGTCAGTGAAGGGGATGTCTGTCTCCTAACAACTAAGTCCCGATTGAAGGCAACAGTCCGACCATTGAGGGGAGACACCGCCACCGCCAAGGCACCAGTTTCCCAGGGCCAGCGCCTGCGGGCAAGAGAGAGGCTCCTCCGGCCCAGATTGAAGCCGGGGAGCGGGTAACCGGTGGGGACCCATCGCTACCAAAGAGACATTTCAGAGGTGCAGGGAAGAGACCGTCACAGCTAACTGCAGGGAACCGCAGCACCGTGAACCGTCCGAGGGACCCGTCCAACCAGCCGTTTGTTTACCGAGAACTGTGTCGTGGTTACTGGCTGAGTGAGTACCTCCGTGCCGTGCGGCACAGCGCTGCCCCTGCGCCCCTGTACCTCCACAGGCCCCATACCCGCCTGTCCACCATTCCAATCCCATCATCGGGCCCCGGGAGCACCACAACCCCTACCCACGGAGGGGCACATCAACAACTGGCTGCTCCACACCATCACTCCCGGGCTCCCCATACAGAGCAGCGGTGGTGTTAACAAATCACCACAACCGTGGGTGGCGTCACGGACAATACACTATCCCAACAACCCAATCCCCTTTTCACTCACGGACGAGGAGCGCCGCTCGAGTCCCCGGGATCTGGCCCATCGCTCGAGCCACCGAGCAGCGGCAGGCCGCAGCAGCCGCGGCAGCCGGACCCGAGCAGTAGGGAAGGCGCGGCGTCCCCTCCTCCGCCCGCGACAACTCTAATGCTCCTTCCTCTCTTCCTGCCTTTAATGCTCCTTTCTCTTCTCCTGACTCTAATGCTCCTTCCTCTCCCTAGCTAGCTAGGTGTTAACCCTCACATCCCTGAACACAGGATCCTGCAGCCCACAGGAAAATATAACATACTAGCTGTAGTACCTGGCGTTGCCTGGGATAGTAACTAAGTGTCTCTCAGTCTCTCTCACTCTATCTCTCTGTCTGTCTATCTGTGTGTCTGTGTGTTTCTATCTCTGTGTGTTTCTGTCTCTGTTTGTCTATGACTCTGTGTGTGTCTGTCTCTGTGTGTGTCTCTGTGTGTGTCTTTGTGTGTGTGTCCCTGTGTGTCTCTCTCTCTCTCTCTCTGTGCCTCTGTTTCTATGTGTATGTGTGTCTCTGTCTGTGTGTCTCTGTCTGTGTCTCTGTCAAGGTGTGTCTCTGTTTGTGTGTGTGTGTCTCTGTGTGTGTCTCTGTGTATGTCTCTCTGTCTCTGTGTGTGTGTCTCTGTGTGTGTCTCTGTGTCTGTCTCTGTGTCTGTCTGTGTGTCCCTGTGTGTGTCTCTGTCTGTGTGTGTCTCTGTTTGTGTGTGGGTCTCTGTCTCTGTGTGTGTCTCTCTGTCTCTGTATCTCTGTCTCTGTGTCTGTCTGTGTGTCCCTGTGTGTGTCTCTGTGTGTGTCTCTTTCTCTGTGTGTACGTCTCTGTCTCTGTATCTCTGTCTCTGTATGTCTCTTTGTCTGTCTGTGTGTTCCTGTGTGAGAATACCTTCGAGATAAAGGACAGCGCAGGAGCCCCAGTCTTAGGGTCAGCTCAAGAGCCCCGCTTCCATTGCTACATACCCCATGACATCCTGGCAGCATTCCGGTTTCAGTAATGGGGGTGGCGTTGACGTCAGTCACCGCTCTGATATGGAAAGAGGCGGCTGTAATATGACCCACCGCACTGACTGACAGTGACAATGCGGCTGGTGTGGTTTCAGTTGCCACTTTCCATACACAGTCCGGTGACTGAACCCGCACCGGTGCTGTCCCCGTGACTGATATAAGAATGCTGCTGGGAGGATTAAAGCTAATTTCCTCCCGGCAGCGGGGTTTAATGTTCAGGCGCCGGACAGGTTCAGAATACTATTAACCTGCAGATTAACCCCAATGGGAGATATTCAGAGTTTACACTACGTAGGATCATGGCCTGGTCCTTTTTCTCTGGTGGGTGTAGGATAATATACAGTATAATAGTCTTTATATAACTTTATAGAAAGTTTTTTTTCCCATGTTATTTAAGACATTCGAATGTTTAATTTGAATGTCTAAAACTGAAGAAAATCCATATATTAATAAAAGGAGATATCTGCATCATGCTCTAAGTTTGAAAAAGTAAATACAAAGAGCAAAAATAAAAAATCTCTTCTGAACAGA